>NW_011490769.1:7072-7622 GCF_000754665.1 Bison bison bison | reverse complement strand
GCCTTTCTTTGGGATTGGAATGAAAACTGACCTTTTCCAGTCCTGTGGCCACTGCTGAGTTTTCCATGTTTGCTGGCATATTGAGTGCAGCACTTTCACAGTATCATCTTTCTTAACAGTTATTAAATGTAGATGAATTAAACACTCCAATCAAAAGGTAGAGATTAGCAGAATGGATAAAAATCAAACTCCAATTGCACGTTGTCTTCTAGAGACTCATTTTAGATTCAAAGATAAATATGTTGAAAGTAAAAGTATGGGAAAGATATATCACTCAAACAGTAACCAAAAGATTGCTAGGGTGGCTAGGCTAGTAACAGACAAAATAGACATGAAAACAAATATTATTTAGAAAGACAAAGTAGGATATTTTATAAGAACAAAATGATTAATCCAAAAAGAAGATACAACAGTTACAAATATATATGTATCTAACAACAGAAATCCAAAAATATTTGAAGCATATACAGGCAGAATTGGAGGGGAAGATAGACAATTCAACAATAATAGTTGGAGATTTTAATACACCATTATCAATTATGGTTAGAAT
>NW_011490769.1:4943-6972 GCF_000754665.1 Bison bison bison | reverse complement strand
AGAAGATCAGCAATGATAAAGAAGATTTGTACAACACTATTAACCAAGCAGACATGACAAACATGGGAACAACATTCCATCCAATAACAAAATATATGCATTCTTCTCAAGTGTCCATGGAACATACTTCAGGATAGAAGATGTATTAGGTCATAAAACAAGTGTCAATAAATTCAAGAGTATCTAAATTATAGAAAATGTGCTTTCTGAACACAGTGGAATGAAATTAGAAATAAATAACCAAAGGAAATTTGGGAAAATTCACAATTATGTTGAAATTAAACAACCAATGGACCAAAAAAGGATTGCAAAGCAAGTTGAATGAATTTAAGATGAATTTCAGATGAATGAAAGTGAATACACAACATTTAAAAACTTAAGAGATGGAATTAACTCAGTACTGAGAAGGAAATTTATAGTTGTAAATATCTACATTAAAAAAGATCTCAAACTAAAAATCTTACCTTCCATCCTGAGAAACACACACACATACACACACTAACGCACGTGCAAATTAAACCAAAAGCAAATAGAAGGAAGGAAATAATAAAAATTAAAAGAGAAATAAATAACATAGAGAATAAAAATACAATAGAAGTCAACAAAACCAAAATTTTCTCTTTGAAAATACAAACAAAATTGACAAACCTTTAGCTAGACTGACTAATAAAAAGAGAATGAGAGAAGACTGACAGAGCTAAAATTGGAATGAAAGAAGGGGTATTACCAACAACCTACATAGAAGTAATTATTACAAGAGAATACTATGAACAACTGTATGTTAGCAAAGTAGATAATCTAGATGAAATAGACAAATTCCTAGAAACATAAACTACTGAAACTGATTTAAGAATAAGTAGTAAATCTGTTTAGATCTGTAACAAGTAAAGAGATTGAACTAGTAATAAAAAAATTTCCCACAAAGGAAAATTCAAGACCAGATGGCCTCAATGGTGAATTCGGCCAAATGTCTAAAGAAACATAAACACCTTTCCTTCTCAAACTTTTAAAAAAAATTGAAATGAAGGAAAACTTCCTAACAGATTTATGAAATATTACTCTGATACTGAACACAAAGACATCACACACAAAAATAAAACTAAAAACCAATATCCCTTATGAATATAGAAGCAAAATACTCAACAAAATGTTAGCAATATGAATCCAACAACATATAAAAAGGCATATATACCATGACCAAGTGGGATTTATCCCATGAATGTAAGGTTGATTTAAACACTCAACAGTCAAGAAATAGAAAGGAAATCTCTCAACCTGATAAAGAATATGCATGAAATACAGCTTATATTATGGTGAAAGGCTGAAATGCTTTCCCCGTGAAACAGGAACAACGCAAATATGTCCATTCTCACCACTTCTATTCAACACCGTACTTAGGGTTAGGGTTAAGATTAAGGTTAGGATTTGCTGAAAGTTCTAACCAGAGCAGTCCATCAAGAAAAAGAAATAAAAGTTATCCAAACTAGAGAAAACTATATTCACTGATGGAATCAATCTTACAGAAAATTCTAAATAACAAAAAATCTTCTAGATCTAGTAAATGAATTAAGCAAAGTTTCAAGATACAAGATCAACATACAATGAGTTTGGAAGTTTACCTTCCTCTGCAATTTTCTGGAAGAGTTTGAGCAGGATAGGTGTTAGCTCTTCTCTAAATTTTTGATAGAATTCAGCTGTGAAGCCGTCTGGACCTGGGCTTTTGTTTGCTGGAAGATTTTTGATTACAGTTTCAATTTCCGTGCTTGTGATGGGTCTGTTAAGATTTTCTATTTCTTCCTGGTCCAGTTTTGGAAAATTGTGCTTTTCTAAGAATTTGTCCATTTCTTCCACATTGTCCATTTTATTGGCATATAATTGTTGATAGTAGTCTTTTATGATCTTTTGTATTTCTGTGTTGTCTGTTGTGATCTCTCCATTTTCATTTCTAATTTTATTGATCTGATTTTTCTCCCTTTGTTTCTTGATGAGTCTGGCTAATGGTTTGTCAATTTTATTTATCCTTTCAAAG
>NW_011490769.1:2209-2733 GCF_000754665.1 Bison bison bison | reverse complement strand
ATTTCGATATTTGGCAAAACTAATACAATTTTGTAAAGTTTAAAAATAAAATAAAATTTAAAAAAAAAAGATCAACATACAAAATCATGGAACTTCCCTGGTGGTCCAGTGGCTACGACTCCATGCTTCCAATGCAGGGAGCCCAGGTTTGATCCCTGGTCAGGGAACTAGATCCCACTAAAGATCTACAACTAAAGATCTCGCATGCTGCAACTAAATATAAAAGAACACACATGCCACAACAAAGATCGAAGATCTTGCATGCTACAACTAACACCTGGTACAGCCAAATAAATAAATAATTTTTAAAACACAAAATCCTTTGTATTTCTATACAGTAGAAATGAGCAATTTGAAAAAAAATTAAGGAAACAATTCCCTGGTGGTTCAGACAGTGAGGAGTCTGCCTGCAATGCAGGAGACCTGGGTTCTATTCCTGGGTTGGGAAGATCCCCTGGAGGAGGGCATGGCAATCCAGTCCAGTATTCTCGCCTGCAGAATCCCCATGGACAGAGGAGCCTGGC
>NW_011490769.1:1098-2109 GCF_000754665.1 Bison bison bison | reverse complement strand
CAGTCCCTATCAAAACACAACTGATTCATGTTGAGGTTTGACAAAAAACAGCAAAATTCTGTAAAGCAATTATCCTTTAATAAAAAAATAAATTAATTTTTTAAAAAGGCAACTGTCTTTTTTTGCAAAACTGAACAAGATTATCCTAAACTTTATATGGAATTTCAAGAAACTCTGAATAATCAAAATGATCTTGAAATAAAATTGTAGGAGTCACACTTCTCAATTTCAAAACTTACTACAAACTATAGTAATCAAAATAGTCTGTTACTGGCATAAGGACAGACATGTAGATCAATGAAATAGAATTGAGAGTCAGATAGAAACCCATACACTCTATGTTCAACTGATTTTTGAAGAGGTGCCAAGATGGTGCAATGGGGAAAGAATAGTCTCTTCAACAAGTGGTGCTGGGGCAATTGAACTTCCACATGCAAATGAAAGAAGGTGGACCCGTATCTCACATCACATACAAAAATTAACTCAAAGCAGATCAAATGCCTAAATGCAAGAGCTAAAATTATAAGTCTCTTAGAAGAAAACATAAAAGGTAAAATCTGTATAACCTTGAATTTGGCAGTGAATTATTATTAAATAAGACAAAAACATAAATAATGAAAGAAAAAATACACAAATTCAACTTAAACAAGATTAAAACTTTGGAGCATCAAAGAACACTATCAAGGAAGTGAAAACACAACACATAGAATGAGAGAAAATATTTACAAATCATATATTTGATAAAGGTTTAGCATAAATATTATGTATAAATTTATATATAAATATTATACATATATGTATATATTATACACAAGAACATATACATATGTTGACATCCGGTCCCACCACTTCATGGGAAATAGATGGGGAAACAGTGAAAACAGTGTCAGACTTTATTTTTCTGGGCTCCAAAATCACTACAGATGGTGACTGCAGCCATGAAATTAAAAGACGCTTACTCCTTGGAAGGAAAGTTATGACCAACCTAGACAGCATATTCAGAAGCAGAGA
>NW_011490769.1:0-496 GCF_000754665.1 Bison bison bison | reverse complement strand
TGTCCGACTTTTTGCGACCCCATGAATTGCAGCATGCCAGGCCTCCCTGTCCATCACCAACTCCCGGAGTTCATTCAGACTCACGTCCATCGAGTGAGTCAGTGATGCCATCCAGCCATCTCGTCCTCTGTCATCCCCTTCTCCTCCTGCCCCCAATCCCTCGCAGCATCAAGGTCATTAGGGAAATGCAAATCAAAACTACACTCGGATACCATCTTGCACCTGGAAGGATGGCTATAATTAAAACCAAAAAGAGAAAATAACAAGTGCTGGCAAGGATGTGGAGAAATTGGATCTCTCACACACAGTTGATAGGAATGTAAAGTAGGGGAGCCATTGTGGCGATGGCACCCCACTTCAGTACTCTTGCCTGGAAAATCTCATGGGTGGAGGAGCCTAGTAGGCTGCAGTCCATGGGGTCTCGAAGAGTCGGACACGACTGAGCAACTTCACTTTCACTTTTCACTTTCATGCATTGGAGAAGGAAATAGCAACC
>NW_011490768.1:19065-19921 GCF_000754665.1 Bison bison bison | reverse complement strand
GTAGTATTTATGTCTTCTCTAGATTTACTGGGACAAACATAGAATAAGTGAAGACCCAGAAGAAATCACCAAGATTGCAGAGAAAATGTTTACTGTGCCTGCAGGTGAGAGTAGCTTCCTGATTGATTCATGCAACAAATATTTATTGAGTGAAATAATATATACTCAATATAGGAGGGGCAACTACCTCCTGTTTTAACAAGACACAGTAAGTAAGTGAGAATGTGGTAGACTTGTATGTTTCATAGCAGAAAAAAATTGGGAGAATGCCCATTTGATATCTACTCTGTGAAATGAGGTCATCTACCCAGAGAGAAAATGGGGGAAATTGTAAGATTAGAGATTTGAAAAAAGTGAAAATGTTTTGTAGAGTATTGAAGCATAAGTTAACTAAAGAAATAGAGTAGGACTGCTGAGCAGTCTTAAGGGTCAACTGAGGTTAGTGATAAAGGATTTATATTGGTGCCAAGTAGCCCTGGGGAAAGACTTTCCGAGGAGCTCTTGGTTGCTACTGTGTAGTCACTGCCATACCAGCAGGGCCCTTGAGAGGAACCACGTCACTGCATAATATCCAAGGGCTCAAACTTTTGCTTCTGTTTGTTTTGTTATGTTTTCTGTGTATCTGGATACATTCTGAGATTCTGACTATAGAAACAATATTTGCTAATGTGGTAAGTTAACCTATGAACATACTAGTTTATTCTTTCTTTTCTCAAGGATAACTAAAGAATTAGAAGGTTAATTTTTCCCTTCCGTGTCTTGTGAAAGGATAGCTAAGCCTTTGTATATGAAAGTCTAGGTTCTTTGTGTTTAGGAGTTGTCCTTGAAAAAAACCCTCTGTGAATTGAGTCCCAAC
>NW_011490768.1:15498-15884 GCF_000754665.1 Bison bison bison | reverse complement strand
CTTGGCTCACCACCCCTTTCTTGGTCTTTCTATACTCTCTCCTCCATACCAGAGTGTTCTGTGCTACTTCCCAGCCACCCAGGGTCTCTCACTGAGCTGTCCACCCAAGCCAGCCTTCCCAAGAAAACACTCGACTTTTCCTTCCTATTTCATCCCCACATCCAAATTAAAAACTCAGTATCCTGCATCAGCCTGCTTTGGCCAGCAGATTGGTCTTATATATTCATTACTGACAATGTAAATGATAATAAAGAGAACTATGTTAGGCAAAAAAATGATCCCCAAAAGATAACCACATCAAATGACTAGAGTGTTTGCTGCTCTATTTGGAAAAGAGTTATTGCAGATGTCTATTGAATTAAGCAGAAAGCAGATGTTTTTCTGGA
>NW_011490768.1:14464-15398 GCF_000754665.1 Bison bison bison | reverse complement strand
AATGTTGCATTATGTACAAGACAAAAGAAATAATTGCATATGCATTTTAAATATCAGTATAAGAACACTTTTCTGTATTGAACTTTAATGAGATTTCCACCATGAGTTGATTTTCAGTACTTTAGATTAATGTCCAAAATATTCTTTAAGAAGTCTTATCTGTGTCAGTACTAAAATTCAAATACCATGACCTCCAAGACCAATAGCAGTGCTGCCACTCTATTTGGTTTTGTCAAAGTCCCTTATAGCCTTTAGGACCAAGGCCATTCACCTACATTTGTTCAGTTTATAGCCCCAGTTCCTGCAGTAATTTAGCATGTATCACAGATTCACTGCATGTACCTACAAATATTTAAGCATAACTGCTTGGGAACAAAAATTGAACTAAAGATAGAGGGAAAGATATTTAACTTCAAGAAGCAAGATTTTACTGATCTAGGTGAAAACAAATATAAAAGAAATGATATGATGTTAGTGCTTTTTGAGAGGTGGTTATGCCATCTAAAAATTTATGCACAATTTCTGAGAGTTCAATATGTATTTATACATATAAAGATACCATATATACATATTTTTAAATTTTTTGAATCATAAAAGGAAAAAAAACTTGAATCAATTTAGAAATAATATTTATAAAGTATGTATGTATGTATTTATAATCCCTACTTACTTTACTTAACATCTCACATAAAAGCATTTTCATGTTATGGTACACTTTTCATAAACATAATTTTTATGACTATATTTCCTCATATGGATGAACCATAACTCACTCAACTATTACTCTCTAAAGGTAGACATTTGAGCTGTTTTCAATATTCAAGAGTACCTTAAAAAGATATAGGCATGTCTTTGTGCATAAATCTTCCTGTATTCTGATTATTTCCTTAAAATAGATTTCTAGATGTAGAATTACTGCATATAAGTGTATGAT
>NW_011490768.1:9215-11032 GCF_000754665.1 Bison bison bison | reverse complement strand
GGCTTAAATTCCTCCTAGAGGTACTATTTTAAAAAATCAAAAATGATTGTAGTAAGTGACATTATTGGGTCAGTGTCATCTTCTTAATCTGTCAACAAACCTTTACAACAGTGTCCAGACACATCTCCAAATCTGTTTTTATAGTTCCCAAGTTAATAGATCCTCTACACTGTTCTCATTTTTCCATTTAGTATCTGCATTTTCTTAGGCTAATTTTAACTCAAGTTGTTTACTATTTTAAATGAACACATGTATAGCTTCCAGAACCATTTTTTCGCTTCAACAATTAGAATGAATGTTATTTTAGACATAGTAATTAAATCTACCCAATGATGAAGATTCTGTCTAGGAGTCTATGAACAATTCTATTATTTTCATGCTTAAAAATATATCCTCACTATATTATCTTTTATCTTAAAACTCATATCTATTTTGTACTCATAATTTATTTGAATTTCACTGTACCTGTATATTAAGGGTTTCCCAAGTGGCACTAGTTGTAAAGAACATGCCTGCCAATGCAGGAGACATAAGAGACGCAGGTTCAATCCCTGGGTCGGGAAAATCCCATGGAGGACAGAGGAGCCTAGCAGCTTATTGTCCATCGGGTTGCAAAGAGTCAGACATGACTGAAGTGACTTAGCACACACACCCTTACCTATATATTATTCTTGCAGTTTTTCCCCTGCCTTATTGATATATAGCCGACATAATATTGTGTATATTTAAGGTGTAGAATGTGTTGATTTGATACTTTATATACTGCAAAATGATTACCATCATAGCATTCTTAAGTTTTTAATGGCCTTTGGCAAAAGCAATACAATATTGACCTACTTTCATATTTATTGGTAGAATGATTAGGGTACACTGGTTTAGTGGGCTACCCATCACAGTTATCAAGTGAGATCATAGGTATGAAAGTGCTTTGGAAACAGTAATCAACAACACATGTAAAATTATAGTACTGTTACTGTTATTTTTTTGAGAAATATCACAAGAAGAGAAATCCAAAGAATACGTAATGATTACATTTTGGTCACTGTGTAACCTAAGAGGAGTTAATATTTGAAGATAGAAGAACCTTCCCCGAGCTTCCTCAATGTAAATAATTTCTTAACCCAGTGCTCTTCAAGCTTTTATGTGCATAAGAATCTTCTGGAGATCTTGTTGACATGCAGATTCTGGTTCAGTAGGTCTGTAATAGGCCAGAGAGTCTGCATTTCTGACAAGCTCTAGGGGGTTGCTCATGCTTCTGATCTCTGGACTACACTGTGCATGCCAAGGAATAATTTTGGCTCTGCCTCTTAAACTCAATCATTAATCCTATTATTAAGGGCAAATGTGTTTTTACAAAGAAACATATATTCAGTAGGTGGAGACATTCTCTTTTTCCCATAATCCCATAAATACAGAGCTGGCACTTAAACTCTAATTTGGAAGATAAGTTTAAAAATCATCCAAGTAAGCCCATATAAATAATTTGAAACAGATTTCTATCTCTTTTTTCAGTATCTGTAGGGAAAAATCTTTCAGATCTTTCTAACAAATTAAGCTTAATATATTTCTAGCTTTACTGGTAGAAACATTTCTCTTCCTCTCATCTAAATTTTTTCTCTTCCAAGTTAAACCTCTTGTTACTCCAAATTGGTTGATAGAGAAATTAACTATGTCATTGTTTCCAAATATCTTTTTTTAATATAATCAGAACTCCAATGACTTCATTTTAAAATGCCTATGTGTGTGTGCTAAGTTGCTTCAGTCATGTCCAACTCTGTGCAACCCCATGGACTGTAGTTTTCCAGGCTCCTCTGTCC
>NW_011490768.1:4165-6190 GCF_000754665.1 Bison bison bison | reverse complement strand
TTTCTCTGATAATGAGTGATGTTGAGCATCTTTTTCATGTGTTTGTTAGCCATCTGTATGTCTTCTTTGGAGAAATGACCTGTTTTAGTTCTTTTGACCCATTTTTTTGATTGGGTCATTTATTTCTGATATTGAGCTGCATGAGCTGTTTGTATATTTTGGAGATTAATCTTTTGTCAGTTTCTTCATCTGCTATTATTTTCTCCCATTCTGAATGCTGTCTTTTCACCTTGCTTATAGTTTCCTTTGTTGCTGAGCACTTCTTTTCTACAAAAGTCTTCCACCAACTTTTTCTTTTTTTTTTTTTGCCTTATGCAAGAACATGAGGGGTTAGTGGGTGAGAGGGAGGAACCCATAATTTCTAAGGTGGACTTTTCCACCAATCTAGTAGAACAGGGCCTTAAAATCAGATATCTTTTGATTTTTTTAATTAAGTAATGTGATATTTCTTGCATGCCTTATGAGGCAGTTGTAAATTATTTCCTGCAACAATGTAATATTTAACCCACAAATATCCAGCTGATGACTCACAATTTCCCACGCAAATGCCCTTGGATTTTTCCATAACAGTTTAACCAAAGTCCAGTCCAAAACATGCTTCTGACCTCCCTTCACACAGGGAAGTCATTTCTATACAGAGAGATCTGGCAAGGGCCCACTGAGGTAAACATTTGACTACCCTAGCTGCTAAAGATTCTGCCTGTCAGGGTCTTTTGTTCCTCAACAAACTCTTCCTAGAGTCTTGGGAATAAAGGAGGACTGGAGAAGGAAGCCAGTCATCAAGACCAAGTCCTTGTGGAAAGACAATCAGAAGAGGGCCGTGTTGGTACCCTACTCATCTGGTACAGACTGAGCTCTAGATATCTATGGCCCCTCTTGCTCCACGAATTTATAGCAGTTTTCCTATAAGAAATTCCCTTCTACAGGAATTTGTAGCACTTTTGCCTACTACCAGAGCCATGGCCCCTATGCTGGGTGTTGCTCCCTATAAACATTGCCTGCTATAGGACACTGGTGTGTCTGAAAGATGAAGCCATTGGGAATACAACCCTGTCTAAGAATGGCTACCAAAAACTGCTCGGTCTATGAAGTCTGATTTTATCACAGCTAGGTGATAGTTTCTGCAACCTTCATTGTGCTGCTAGATCAAGGCTGCTTCCCTTTGAGTAAATCAGCAGAATCAAACTAGGACTCTTCTAACTCTTGGGCTCTGACTTAAACAGAAGCTGGCCTTTGGAATTTCATGCCCTAACAGAGAATACACCAGAATCCTAACTTTTTTGCTTTTATTTAAGCTTGTGTGGTGTTTCTGTTCTTATAGGTTCTTGGAAGAAGTGCAGTACAATCTATCTTGACAGGAACTGATTTGGATAAACTAGCTGAACAATGTTCTCAAGCACATATGAGGGCCCTGCTGGTCCTCAGAAATCCTAGTGATTTGTCTCCCAAGTTTCCCCTTAATAAAACAAGAATACTTTCCAGATATCCAATACTCTAATACTGGGATTACTTCCTTTAACAACATTCCTGAAGCTTCCTCAAGCAGCTTCCTTCACTCTTCCAGTTGCCTGATGGACATTAGCCAAATAACGGTCATAAGCAGCCTTCTCCCTGCAGAGCAGTTATATTCAGTCACACTCATAGCCTGTACACACCTTAGGCAACATTGGATTTGAAGTCACAAAGACTTCCCATCACTGGGCCACAATTAGCTGTGTGTTGTCTTTCTCCACAGATTTGTTGCCCAATGCATTTCTAATGTGAGCCCAGAAAAGTGGCCTCTCCTGGGCACTGTCTGGCCAGGTGATAAATGTCTGCCTGTTCACAAGTTTCCTGAGTTGGTGGTAGCTGGATAACTTATAGTTCAGGATCTCTTCCAGGAATATCAAGATGATGACATCTTCATGCTCATAGAACATCTCGATGCTGGTCAACTGTACTTCAAGCTGGCACCATTCACTGTGCAGGTAGGTTACTCACCACACACAAAGTTTTCCAGCTGGTGTCAATGGCATTCTGGATGTT
>NW_011490768.1:0-481 GCF_000754665.1 Bison bison bison | reverse complement strand
ACAGAGGAGCCTGGTAGGCTACAGTCCATGGGGTCGCAAAGAGTCAGACACGACTGAGCAACTTCACTTAAGGTACAGGGATAGAACCTAGGTCTCCTGCATTGTAGGCAGATTCTTTACCATCTGAGCCACCAGGGAAGCCCCCAAATTAACAAAGTAGCTCACAAAAACTGAAAAAAAAACCAAAACCCAGTTGTGTTTCTAATGTTTTTAGGGGTATCTTTATCATATTTCAAATTACCCTACATGCTGCTGCTGCTAAGTCACTACAGTCGTGTCCGACTGGGCGACCCCATAGACGGCAGTCCACCAGGCTCCCCCATCCTTGGGATTCTCCAGGCAAGAACACTGGAGTGGGTTGCCATTTCCTTCTCCAATGCATGAAAGTGAAAAGTGAAAGTGAAGTCACTCAGTTGTGTCCGACTCTTCGTGGCCCCATGGACTGCAGCCCACCAGGCCCTTCTGTCCATGGGATTTTCCA
>NW_011490767.1:5061-5439 GCF_000754665.1 Bison bison bison | reverse complement strand
TTGGATGGAATCACCGACTCGATGGACATGAGTTTGGGTAAACTCCGGGAGTTGGTGATGGACAGGGAGACCTGGTGTGCTGTGGTTCATGGGGTTGCAAAGAGTCGGACATGACTGAGTGACTGAACTGACTGAACTGATGCACCCAACATAGGAACACATCAATACATAAGACAAATGCTAACAGACAGAAAAGGAGAAACTGACAGTAATACAATAATAGTAGAACATGTTAACAGCCCACTCACACCAATGAACAGATCATCAAATCAGAAAATTAATAAGGAAACACAAGTCTTAAATGACATGTTAGAGGAGATGGATCTCATTGATATCTTCAGGACAGTCCATCCAAATGCAGAATACACCTTCTTCTCA
>NW_011490767.1:567-1009 GCF_000754665.1 Bison bison bison | reverse complement strand
AAATTTGGTAAAGCAATTGTCCTTCAATTAAAAATAAATATTATTTTTTTAAAAGCAAAAAAGTCCAGTATAGTTTACACAGCTGAGTAACTTCCAGTACTCCCTACCCTTCCCCCGCAAAAAAAAAAAAAAAATTACTACTTGCTGTGTCTTTCCAATGCTACAAATGAGGTTTTCCACTTTTCTCCTTGGTACTGACTACCCTGGCATCGTTAATTTGAGGAGCAATAGGAACAGCATAAATGAGGGACACCATACAATAGTTAAATGAATCACAGATAGCTATTTCTATGATATTATTTACATGAATTTAACAAATGGAACAAAGTACAGGAATTCTTATTTGAATCTTCTGTGGCCACAGTGATAGATAACTGCATAATCCTCCATTGTTTATTACCTGCTTATAGTAAGGGTTTGCAACATGTTGTAAAGAATCTGC
>NW_011490767.1:0-467 GCF_000754665.1 Bison bison bison | reverse complement strand
CTGGTAAAGAATCTGCCTGCAATGTGGGAGACCTGGGTTTGATCCCTGGGTTGGGAAGATACCCTGGAGCAAGGGAAACGGTACCCAACTCCAGTATTCTGGCCTGGAGAATTCCATGGACTGTATAGTCTATGGGGTTGCAAAGAGTCGGACACAACTGAGCAACTTTCACTTTACTTCACATCTAATATATTTTAATGCATGCACATAGACAAAACTTACCAAGTTTTATAGATAGCAAGGGGCATCCACTAAAGGAGCCATAATATCACTATATTAACTAAATTTATTGAATGAATGAAATATTCCTTTTATGATATATTTTCCTTGCTTTCCCCCAATTAATGGGCAAATTGGCTGTGAATGTACTTTGAAATTTTAGTTTGTTCCCTTAAAGGATTGTGGGCCTTTAAGATTCTTTTTCGTTGGCCCTAAATTTAGGCATTATGAAATCACATACAACTTAA
>NW_011490766.1:9959-10441 GCF_000754665.1 Bison bison bison | reverse complement strand
GGGGAAACATTTATTCAATAAAATCTAGTAAATCTTGGTAAGATGAGCTAGAGTCTATGGCATTTGAACTATGACCTATTCCCCATCTCCCACCTTGCCCAGCTCAGTGCAACAGAAACTCTATTCCACGTGGTTATAGCTAATTACACAGGACTTGCTCGTTTTCCAGACTTCAGTTTAAGACAATGATTTCTCCCCATGAGGGGCTGGCTCCAGCATTCTCTATCCTTCCCACTTTTATTGCAGAAGCTCTTTCCAGGCAAGAGAGATCCAAGACTCCCTTCCTCTACCCGGCTTACTTCCATAACACAGAAACTCTGTCCTAGGCACAGTAAGCTGAGAATACTAGGCTTCAATAATCTTCACACCAGGTTCCCTATAGGGCAGAGATTCCATACTGGGAGAAACAAACCAAGAAGACCAGCGATGACCCATCCCCTCCTGCCCCCACCACCCAGCCTAGAGTCTTGCTTGTATGGGAA
>NW_011490766.1:8439-9859 GCF_000754665.1 Bison bison bison | reverse complement strand
GCAATCCATTCCAGTATTCTTGCCTGGAGAATTCCCATGGACAGAGGAGCCTGGCGGGCTACATTCCATAGGGTCACGAAGAGTTGCACTTGACTGAGTGACTAAGCAGAGACACTGTGATAGTCCCCAAAATAGCTATCCCGCCTGAGACAATCATTTACTTGAAGGGGAGAGAAGTTACATTTATTAAGTGATTACTGTGAGTCAATGTCTATGCTTGGTGCTTTATATAACACTATTTCAATAGTCTTTCAATCCTCACCAAAATCTGAGAAGTATACAAGGTGCCTATGCTATAAATGAGGAAAAACTTAGGTTAAGTAATACATTCAAAGTGTTAAAACTAGAATGGGGACTCATTGTTATTTCATGCTCAGGACAGTCCTAGGTTCATTCACTCTAAAAATAAGTTATTTGAAAAAGCACTTCTAGAATCGTGGCATGAGAAGCTCCATGGATCCCCTCTATCAGCAAAACAGCAATAACTGGCAATTAAAAAAATATTTAATATATCTAGAAATTACTTAAAGACTACAGCAAATGAAGAAACATTTTAAAAAAAAAGAAATTATTTTTACTTTATTTATTTATTTTGGCTAGGCTGTGTCTTCATTGTGTGCCAGGGCTTTCTCTAGTCATAGTGAACAGGGACTACTCTTTGTTGCGGTGCTTGGGCTTCTCATTATGGTGGCTAATCTTGTTGTGGCATGCAGGCTTCAGTAACTGCAGTACATGGGCTCTGGAGCAGGGGCTCCATGGTTGTGGTGCACAGGCTTCGTTGCTCTATGACATGTGGAATCTTCCTAGACCAGGACCAGGTATTGGACCCATGTCCCCTGCATCAGCAGGCAGATTCCTATCCACAGCATCACCAGGGAAGGCCCTGGGGAAACATTTATTCAATAAAATCTAGTAAATCTTGGTAAGATGAGCTAGAGTCTATGGCATTTGAACCATGCCTTATTCCCCACCTCTCACCTTTCCCAGCTCAGTGCAACAGAAACTTTATTCCCTGGATATAGCTAATTACACAGGACTTGCCTTTTCCCCTCAGGTTTCAAGATATTGATTCATTATTCAAGACAATGATTCATTTCCAGAAGAGGTTAACTCCAACACACTTTATCCTTTCCAGTTCTATTGCAGAAGCTCTTCTAGGCAAGAGAGATCGAAGACTCGCTTCCTCTACCAGCTCACATCCATAGTACAGAAAGTCTATACCAGGCATGGTAAGCCGAGAATACTAGGCTTCAATAATCTTTTTTGCCAGGTTCCCTGTAGGGCAGAGATCCTTACTGGAAGAGACAAACCAAGAAGACCAGCAATGTCCCATCCCCTCCTGCCTACTAGCCTAGAATCTTGCTTGTATGGGAATGGCACTGCAAGAAAAAAATTTCCTGTCATATCTCTGGAGCAGTAG
>NW_011490766.1:8133-8279 GCF_000754665.1 Bison bison bison | reverse complement strand
GCAACCCACTCCAGTACTCTTGCCTGGAAAATCCCATGGATGGAGGAGCTTGGTGCAGGCTACTGTCCAAGGGGTCGCAAAGAGTCGGGCACGACTGAGTGACTTCACTTCACTTGCTATGAGAAGCTGATGAACAGAGCCACAGT
>NW_011490766.1:4296-5508 GCF_000754665.1 Bison bison bison | reverse complement strand
GAGTTTTATAGTTTCTGGTCTTACATTTAGGTCTTTAGTCCATTTTGAGTTTATTTTTGTGTATGGTGTTAGGAAGTGTTCTAATTTCATTTTTTACATGTAGCTGTCTGTTTTCCCAGTACGACTTATTGAGGCTCTTGTTTCTCAATCTTGAACCAATCAGTTGGTCCATACAGGGTTCTACCTGTTGCTTCTTAACCCATACACAGGTGTTTCAGGGGACAGGTAAGAGGGTCTGGTATTCTCATCTCTTTAAGAGCTTTCATTAATTTTTTATGATCCACACAGTCGAAGGCTTTAGCATAGTCAATGAAACAGACATGATAGATGTTTTTCTGAAATTCCCTTGCTTTCTCTATAATCCAGCAAATGTTGGCAATTTGATTTCTGGTTCATCTTTCTTTTCTAAACCTGGCTTGGACATGTGGAAGTTCTTCTTTGGCATAATGCTGAAGCCTAGCATGCAAGTTTTTAAACCTGACTTTTACTAGCATGGGAGATGAGTGTAATTGTCTGATAGTTAGCACATTCTTCAGTACTACCCTTCTTGGGAATTGGGATGAGGATTGACGTTGTCCAGTCCTTGGTCACTGCTGGGTCTTCCAGATTTGCTGACATATTGAATGCAACACCATGATGGCATCATCCTTTTGGGTTTTGGACAGTTCTACTGGAATTCTGTCCTATTCTCTAGCTTTATTAACAGTAGTGCTTCCTAAGGCCCTCTTGACCTCACACTCCAGAATATCTGGCCCTGGGTTACTGACCATACCATCATAATAATCCAGTTCATTAGGATCTTTTTCATACAGTCCTTATATGTATGCTTTCCATCTCTTCTTGATCTCTTCAGCATCTACTAGGTCTCTACCATTGCTGTCCTTTATTGTGCCCATCTTTGGCTGAAATATTCCATTGATATTTCTAATTTTCATGAACATATCTCTATTCTTTCTCCTTCTTTTGTTTTCTTCTGGTTTTATGCACTGTTCCTTGATGAAGGCATTCTTGTCTCTCCATGTTTTTCTGTCGAACGCTGCATTTAGTTGGATGTACCTTCTCATTTCTCCCTTGGTTTTTGTTTTTCGTCTTTCTTCAACTATTTTAAATCCTCCTGAGACAGACTCTTTGCCTTCTTGTTTTTCTTTTTCTTTGGGATGGCTTTGTTCACTGCCTCCTGTACAGTATTATGGACCTCTGCCCATAAGGCTT
>NW_011490766.1:3036-3680 GCF_000754665.1 Bison bison bison | reverse complement strand
GCTGTTTTCACACACACAAGTACACTGGAGAGTTAGTAAAGTACAGAAGAAAACGTGTTTACCAGGAGAGCAAAGAGCTAGATCTCTAAGCATACTTACCTTGTCTTGAAGATCATGGACAATCCATAAAGTTGAAAGGTTGATGCTGTGAGCCATGTGTTATGCCAGGATTTGTGATCTCCAGAGGAGAGGATTTCAATCTGGGGTCAGAGACGAGCTTTGACTACTTAGAGCTTTCTCTGCAGCAAAGTTTTATTAAAGTATAATAGAGATAGGGGAAATTTCTGACATAGACCTAAGAAGGGGACAGAAAGAATGCCTCCTTGCTAGTTTTTAGCAAGGTATTTTATGTCTCTTAGAAGCTATTAATGAAATAAGAGAGACACTCAAGGCTAAGGGAGTTTCAGCAGTCCCCTCTCCCACAATATGCACTTTTGAGATACGATTGCATGAGGTGTCTTATACCCCAGCCATAAAACAATTGACAGGAATATGGGTTTGTTGAGCCATTATCAGCCCAAGGTTTGAGAAAAGAAAAAAGTTAATCTTAGGCTAGACCATTTTAAAGAAAGGCAGATTCCAAAGCAGATAAGCAGTTTCATTAACATAGTTTAAGAAGAGCATTTTCATAAGAAAAACACATT
>NW_011490766.1:0-371 GCF_000754665.1 Bison bison bison | reverse complement strand
TACCCTACCTAGATCCCGATAGACTTGCTGCTGAATTCTGCCAAATATTTAAACCAAAAATCATGCTAATTCTCCATACATGCATTCTAAATGTATCCATAGAAGTGGAAAGAAACATTTCCCAACTCATTCTATGAGGCAGTATTACTCTGATGACAAAACTAGATGTCAGTTATTTTGTAGAATTCTTCTCAATTTTGCTCCATCCAGTATTTGCTCATGACGAATACCATGTTTTGCATCTTTGACAGGAAAATGACAGAAATGATACTGTGTTCATATCATCTCATTCTATCAGGCAGTTCATGATTTCAGTGTCCCAATATTGATGATATTCACTTGGATCACTTGATTAAAGTGGTTGCTGTCAA
>NW_011490765.1:8509-9031 GCF_000754665.1 Bison bison bison | reverse complement strand
AGGATGTGGGGTACCATGGTCTGAAGTCTCTTTGTGGTGGCTGCATGGAACATTGTGAAAGGGCTGTATCCGTTCACCATACCAGTGCTCTGTGCAGTTGGGTTTCTCCATGGCAGCATATAAAGCTGTTAAAATGCATGTCAGCCTGTATTTGAATTTCATCTCAGCTGATTTCATGTGTCTTGCCTTATTTATTGAGTCTCTAGTGTTTCAGTTTGGTGGATTATTTGGTGTTGGGTGTCCAGTGCATCACCCTTCTTTGGGATTGGAATGAAAACTGACCTTTCCAGTCCTGTGGCCACTGCGGAGTTTTCCAAATTTGCTGGCATATTCAGTGCAGCACGTTACAGCATTGTCTTTTCACATTTGAAATAGCCAGGATTCCGTCAACTCCACCAGTTTTGTTCCTAGTAATATTTCCTAAGGCCCACTTGATTTCACACTCCATATGTTTCACGTTATTTCACATTGGCACAACCAAATTCATCAAAAATTGTGAACTTGTGTTTCAGAGGCTACAAC
>NW_011490765.1:4921-5264 GCF_000754665.1 Bison bison bison | reverse complement strand
AGGAGTGTGAGCACACCGGCCATCTGATGAACAGAGAGAGGTCTGGGTGGCTGGAATATCAAGTGGGGCGTGGAGCAGAAGGAGGGTGTCTGGTGAAGATAGGGCATTTGGGGGAAGACAAGACCTGCTGTGCCTAGTCAAGGAGGCTGGACAGTATCCTAAGAGCAGCAGGCAGCCCGTGCAGAGTTTTGAGCAGGGGTGTCATGTCCAGATTGCACTGAAGAAAGCTTCCCTTCCTCAGGCAGCAGGACAGACCATGTGTTGTAAAGCATCAGGATTGCTGGTGCTTGTCAAGGAGAGAGATGAGGGTGACCTGGCCTAGGGAACTCACTGTGCTGATGGA
>NW_011490765.1:0-425 GCF_000754665.1 Bison bison bison | reverse complement strand
ATCTGCTACCTGTCCTTCTATAAGGAGGGGAGGGATAAATGTCCCATCTTTGTGCTGTCAAAGCCAGGCCCAAAGACTCCTCCCCTGTGAAGGGCAGGTAGCCGCTACAGGACCCTGGACAACTCCTCCTCTCGCTGGTCTTTACCCTTCTCTTCCACACACACTGAGGATGGGAGGCCGACCCACCACTCCAGGCTTCTCGACTGGCCTGAGGATGGGAAGCACTGCATTGGCATTCCGCTAGTGAGAACCTGATCCTAAGAAAGAACGCGTGAGAGCGAGAGATAGAGAGAGGCACAGACACGCAGACAGAGGGAGACATCTATCGCTCTAGGACCGACCAGGTGTGCGTTAGTGCCACAGGACCGCAATCCTCTTCAGTCAAGTGGGATCCCAGCTCTCTCAGAACTGTTGTTTTCCACAAA
>NW_011490764.1:4838-5186 GCF_000754665.1 Bison bison bison | reverse complement strand
GATCTCTTCAAGAAAATTAGAGATACCAAGGGAACATTTCATGCAAAGATGGGCTTGATAAAGGACAGAAATGCTATGGACCTAACAGAAGCAGAACATATTAAGAAGAGGTGGAAAGCATACACAGAAGAACTGTACAAAAAAGATCTTCATGACCCAAATAATCACGATGGTCTGATCACTGACCTAGACCCAGACATCCTGGAATATGAAGTCAAGTGGGCCTTAAGGAAGCATCACTATGAACAAAGCTAGTGGAGGTGATGGAATTCCAGTTGCACTATTTCAAATCCTGAAAGATGATGCTGTGAAAGTGCTACACTCAATATGCCAGCAAATTTGGAAAAC
>NW_011490764.1:0-407 GCF_000754665.1 Bison bison bison | reverse complement strand
TCTATTCTAGACATTTTGACTCATATTATGTGGAGCCTCAGCCTTGTCATAATGCTTTGGAGAATGTTGATTTTTTGTTTGTTTGTTTTAGCAGAGAATCAGCCTGGCTAAGCAGCAAGGTCTGCCTTGCTTTCTCTGGATGGTGATACCCAGATCTTTACGTTTTCAAGATCTTTGCTATACTGCACTTGGTGTATCTCACACATGTTATCACTGAGGGGATAGTCTCAAGACTTGGGCTGTGGATTACATATTACTTAATAATTCAGTTATCAAAACCTTTGCTATATGGCTTTGAGTCTGTCCTATACTTGTGTAACTCAGGACTAATGTGAAATTTTGTGTGAAATCATAGTGTACTTGTCAAAGCCTTTGCGCATGCTGCCTTGGGTGTGTCCTAGGGGCAT
>NW_011490763.1:9202-9869 GCF_000754665.1 Bison bison bison | reverse complement strand
TATAATGTTCCAAATGTCAACCTCTGGCCACGGTCTCTCATGAGCATGGTTGCTGCTGTCCTCTTTGTAATCATCACCTAGAATGAATAGAGTAGAATGGTTCTCAAAGTATACAAGACTGTAAGGAGATAGGAACTTAGGTCATATCTATTAGGCCTAGTAGTTTATCACAGTGACAGAAATGGAGCAGGCACTCAGGTGTTGGTTGGTCTTAACTGAACACCCAGAACAAAAACTACTATGTGAATCTAGCATATACATGGTCTTTACCACCCCATTCCCTATTCTTTTTGATCTGGCAAAATTTAGCAAAATTATTTTTGTGTTTCTTCTATATTGTCAAGGTGTATTGTTTTCTATTTACCTATTTCTATCTTATTTAAGTTTGGTATATCTAGTGCTTGAGGATGAATAGAATACTTCAAAGGACTTTTTAAAAATGAATTATTACTTGTAAAGAAAACCAAGAATATGCAGTTTGTTATTTAGGTTTTATGTGCACATTTTATTTAACACTAACACACTAGCTAATATTTATTAGCCATTTCAATGATTGGGAGATTTGATCACTATCAACACAAAGGTAATATGTTGTGTATACCTGTTGTAACTTGAACAGACTGATGGGTGACACAGTTGACCTCATCAAATATGCCAGAAACCCCAG
>NW_011490763.1:4660-5401 GCF_000754665.1 Bison bison bison | reverse complement strand
CTCTTTAAGAATTTTCCATAGTCTGTTGTGATCCACACAGTCAAAGCTTTAGCATAGTCAATAAAGCAGAAGTAGATGTGTTTTTTGGAATTCGCTTGCTTTTTCTGTGATTCACTGAATGTTGATAATTTGATCTCTGGTTCCTCTGCCTTTTTAAAATCCATCTTGTACATGTGAAACTTTTTGGTTTATATATTGTTGAAGCCTAGCTTGAAGGATTTTTAGCATTACCTTGCTAGCATGTGAAATGAGCTCAATTGTACGGTAGTTTGAAGATTCTTTGGCATTGCCCTTCTTTGAGGTTGAAATGAAAAGTGACCTTTTCCAGTCTTGTGGCTACTGCTGAGTTTTCCAAATTTGCTGGCATATTGAGTACAGCACTTTAGCAGCAGCATCTTTTAGGATTTGAAATAGCTGAGCTGCAATTCCATCACCTCCACTAGCTTTGTTCATAGTAATGATTCCTAAGGCCCACTTGACTTCACACTCCAGGATGTCTGGCTCTAGGTGAGTAATCACACCATCATGGTTATCTAGATCATTAACACCTTTTTTGTATAGTTCTGTGTATTCTTGCCACCTCTTTTGAATATCCTCTGCTTCTGTTAGGTCCTTACCATTTCTGTCCTATATTGTGCCTGTCTTTGCATGAAATATTTCCCTTGATATCTCATTTTCTTGAAGAGATCTCTAGTCTTTCCCATTCTATTGTTTTCCTTTATTTCTTTGCATTGTTCACTT
>NW_011490763.1:4227-4560 GCF_000754665.1 Bison bison bison | reverse complement strand
AGTTCTTTGGTGCTCAGCCTTCTTTATAGTCCAACTCTCACACCCATACATGACTTATAAAAACCATAGCTTTACAATATGGACCTCTATTGGCAAAGTGATGTCTCTGCTTTTTAATACACTGTCTAGGCTTGTCATAGCTTTTCTTCCAAGGAGCAAGCATCTTTAATTTGGTGGCTACAGTCATTATCTGCAGTGATTTTGGAGCCCAAGAAAATAAAATCTGTTACTGTTTCTACTTTTTCCCCTTCTATTTGCCATGAAGTGATGAGACCAGATTCCATGATCTTAGTTTTTTGAATGTTGAGTTTTAAACCAGCTTTTTCACTTTGC
>NW_011490763.1:0-545 GCF_000754665.1 Bison bison bison | reverse complement strand
ACATGCACCATATTACATGTAAAATTGAGTTCAGTTGCAGCTTTACTTTGTGTTGTTAGAACCCAGTATACCAATACTTAAGAGAAATTTCCTGTCATGTAAGTCTTTCATTCTGTGTGAAATGTCCATATTTTCTCCTGATTTCAGTTTATTTGGAGATGAGTCACAACACATTAACATAAAGATTGAGAAAGTCGTGTTCAGATTTTGGTTTAAGTCATGAACTGTATACCCAGAATTTACTATGGTGTTTGATTTGGTTAAAATGTAGCTGTACTTACCACACAGAGTCAAGAGGAGTATTGGTTTAACACATTAGTATTGTGAAGGTATAAGTTTACACATCAGCCACTCTCCTGAGCCAAAGATTTGCATAAACCGGCAAAATTCAGCTTGGGCTTGTGAGAAATGAAATAGCTAGGGTGTAAGCACTCTGAGCTAGAGTTCCTCTCTGTCACCATTGTGTACAGCCTATGCCTGCATCTTGCCTAATCTTAATTAAATTATATGTCTCCTGGGTCTGAGGATTAAAATTTTGAAATTCA
>NW_011490762.1:4738-5209 GCF_000754665.1 Bison bison bison | reverse complement strand
GATATTCCATGTTCCTGGGTAGGAAGAATCAATATTGTGAAAATGACTATACTATAAAATGCAATCTACAGATTCAATGCAATCCCTATCAAATTACCAACAGCATTCGTGACAGAACTAGAACAAAAATTTCACAATTCATATAGAAACAATAAAGACCCCGAATAGCCAAAGCAGTCTTGAGAAAGAAAACTGGAGCTGGAGGAATCAACCTTCCTGACTTCAGATTACACTACAAAGCTACAGTCATCAAGTATGCTATGGTACTGGCACAAAAACAAAAATATAGACCAACAGAACAAGACAGAAAGCCCAGAAATAAACCCAGGCACCTAAGGGTGCCTTATTTTTGACAAATGAGGCAAGAATAACACAATGAGGCAATGACAGTCTCTTCAATAAATGATGCTGGGATTGGACAGGTACATGTAAAAGAATAAAATTAGAACACTTCCTAACACCATACACAAA
>NW_011490762.1:0-368 GCF_000754665.1 Bison bison bison | reverse complement strand
AATATGCCTAATACCTAATATCTTTTTGCCTTTTCATACTGTTCATGGGGTTCTCAAGGCAAGAAGACTGAAGTAGTTTGCCCTTCCCTTCTCCATTGACCATGTCTTGACAGCACTCTCTACCATGACCCATCCATCTTGGGTGGCCCTACATGGCATGGCTCATAATTTCATTGTTAGACAAGGCTGTGGTCCATGTGATCAGTTTGAATTAGTTTTCTGTGACTGTAGTTTTCATTCTGTCTGCTCTCTGATGGATAAGGATAAGAGGCTTATGGACGCTTCCTGATGGGAGAGACTGACGGGGAAACTGGGTCTTGTTCTGACAGGCAGGGCCATGCTCAGTAAATTTTTAATCCAATTTTCTG
>NW_011490761.1:18444-21003 GCF_000754665.1 Bison bison bison | reverse complement strand
TAGCTATTGTAAACAGTGCTGCGATGAACATTGGGGTACACGTGTCTCTTTCAGTTCTGGTTTCCTCGGTGTGTATGCCCAGCCGTGGGATTGCTGGGTCGAATGGCAGTTCCATTTCCAGTTTTTTAAGGAATCTCCGCACTGTTCTCCATAATGGCTGTACTAGTTTGCATTCCCACCAACAGTGTACGAGGATTCCTTTTTCTCCACACCCTCTCCAGCATTGTTTGTAGACTTTTTGATAGCAGCCATTCTGACTGGCGTGAGAAGGTAACTGATTTCTATCTCCTCATCCCAAAATGTAAGAAGGAGAAAGACCACTCAGCATAGGAACTGGGGCTAGGAACTAACAATGTAAGAGAGTTACTACTATCTGAGCTAGGTTGGTATGCCAGTTATTGATTCATTGCCTCATAGTTTCAAATTCGCCCTTTATGGCTTGCTTCATGTAAAGAGTTCTGGGTCCTTTATATATTTTACCTTTGCCAGCTGGCACAGTGTTAAGCTTTGTCAAAGGGGGCACAGGAGAGACATTTTGGCAGGAAAGAACCTTCTGTCCTGGCTGCAGGGTGCTGGTGTGCTCACTTGGCAGGCTCCTGCATTGTAGCAACCCAGCATCCCCAGTGCCTGTCTCTAGCAGCTCACGCAGCTTTCCTAGCACTACATTTCCCGGCATGTAGTTTCTGTAGTACATGCTAATCAGCAGCACCCAGCAACTTGGCACAGTACCCCTCCCTCCGGAAGTTTTGTAGTGAAGTGCCTATTCGGAGATACCTTTCTGTGAACAGCACTCCCTGGCACTGTAGAGGGTAGATTTTCCAAAAGTTCCACTGGGAAGATTTCTAGAAAGTTCCAGGAGTCAGAATTCCACCAAGTTCTGCCACCATAGCCCCACAGCCATTCTCTGCTATCCACTGAACCACAACTGTGCCTTCTCCTACAAGGTCTGGATCTATCCCTTTGGAAAAGGTTCTCCCTTGGGTGCTCTAATTCAGTCATAGGGTGTAGTGGCTGCTCCTAATATTTGCTACTCCTACATTCTTTACAGTTCTCTTTACTTCTTACTAGCCAATCCCCGATTATTGTTAATACTTACAGTAAACCTCCTCTGTTTAAATTACTGTGTGGTTTCTCTCTCCTAATTTTTCCCAGACTGATACAGTTCACTCCCTCTCCCCAGATATAAAAGTAAGATGATTCCTTGGGCAAGGGATGCTTCTAGGAGGGAAGTGAAGATAGGGAGGATGACTTTTTTCCCTCAGAGACAAACTTCTAAAGAGAAAAGTATATCTTATTTTTTCAGGAGGCAGGAGATGACTTCTCGGTCTTGCTTTCCAGTACAAGAAAATGAATTAGAGTGCCTGTGGCCTCTCAACTGCTAGAATTCTCTCAAAGAGGAGGAAAGAATCTGCCAGAAAGGAAAGGCAATTGGAATCTTGAAGACTGCTTAGGCAATGAGACTCAAAGGGCTTAGGATCATTCCTAGTTCAAACTGTAGTTGAAGGTCTATAGCTCAAGTGCTCCAAGGGATAAGGGGGTATTTGTAATGATAGCCTCAGATTGACCACCTTCTTTAAGAAAACAATGAATATTAAACTCAAAATCTCTATCATTGCCCGCAGAACCCTTCTTCAAAGCTCAAGATTGTCTTCTGGAGATAAAATATTTTCCTTTTTTGCCCCCTGGGTCTCCATGGATACATTTACAGCCATTATAGCCAGACAGCTTAAAATGTCACGAATTTTGGAAAAACTTCTGAAACCAGGATAGAAGTTAGGTGTTTGGGGTTGGTGTGTCAGGATATTTTCCAAGAGCCATGAGAAGGAATGGTCTTCACCAGTGACAGAACACCATCATAATTTTTATATTACTCATGGATTTGTGCAGCTGAGTTCTTTCTGAATTTTAATAAAGCATTTTCCAAAACATGTGTTGTTAATTAACAACTACCTTTCTCTACTGTTGTTCTCTTTATGCCTTTGTGCTTCCCCACTCCTCCAAATAGCTCAAACTACAGTATTGCTTCCCCAAAGCTCAATGAATGCAAAATGGAAAGCAACTAGGAGAGAATAAGGAAATGTGAATTTCAAGGTCTGATCATCAACAAAAATGTTCCCTTTACATGATACAAGGTCATCTTTGGAGAATTTAGAAAGCACTGGCCAAGATCAAATTTAGAGACACTAAAAGCATCCTAGCTAATCAGCCAGCCTGCTCAATTGCTAGGAAGTTTTCCATACACTTCCCATGTGTCTGAGGCCTCATAACAATTACAACTGCATTTGGAGCCATAGCAGCTTTCAATAAAGATTGTTTAGCCAGAGTGGTCATTGAGGGGGTTCCAGCTGGTCTTCTTGATCATCCAGGGCACCAATAGGTTCATGTTTGGATGAAGATCCCAAGCAACGTGGGTGAAAGAGGAAAGTTTGAGTAATTTTACATAGTACGATTCTCCTGCTAGTAAACTAACAAATTGAAGTTTCAGAAAATCAGTCCAACTCTAGTCTCTACTTCCCTTCTTCTGTTTGCTCTTTCTAATCTTGACCCTGGCCCAAGTCC
>NW_011490761.1:17874-18344 GCF_000754665.1 Bison bison bison | reverse complement strand
ACTTCAAAGAAGCAATTGTGTAACTACTAAGGAAATTAGTTCTTTTGCCAAGGGATGGAGACCTTTTGTCATAAGCCAGAATGAATAACTAAGCCCTTCTGTATCCATCTCAAGAGGGCCTCGGGCTGAAGAGGAGTGTCTGGCTCGTGGTCTAGGTTTGCTCACGAGAGTAGCAGGCAGTCAGCTGGTCAAGAATATTGTTTCTGTGCTTTCCGTAGGCAGAAGCACTGAAGTAGGGAAGTGAGGGTGAGTGTGGGGAAGACAAAGGGGAAATAAGACAGTAATGAAAGAATGTAAAGTAAATATATAGCACAATGCCTGATAGGTGCATCTCTATGTAGAGCTACCACTTATTGCTCAATTATCTTCCTGTGTAACTTGCTGCATTAAGCATTTTATATGTATTTTATACTTACAACCGCCTTATGAGGCAGGTATTATTATGATTCTCATTTTATGAAAATGCTGGG
>NW_011490761.1:16031-16930 GCF_000754665.1 Bison bison bison | reverse complement strand
CACTAATTCAACCTACCCGTGAGGGAAGGTGACCTCTTAGTCCCTCTGGCTCTGTGTCTACATTAATATAATTGAAATCTCTTGCCATTTATGGAAACATCCATTTACCCTAGAAGGGGCTGCAGGATTTTTTCAGACATCATAAAGGTAACTTATGATGTCTGAAAAATTGGAAAAGAATATAAAAAAATACAAGTGTGAAAAGATGTACATATGATGAATGTCTGTTACAGCATTGCTATAAGAAGAAAATAAATTAGGAACAACCCAACTGTCCATCAGCAGAGGAGTGGTTAAATAAATTAAATGATATCTTTATAAATGGAATACTCTGTAGCCAGTAGGAATAATGATGTAGATCTATGCTTACTGACATGAAAAGATACGAAGATATGTTAATAGGTGAAAAAAAATCAGGCTACAAAACAGTATATACAATGTTTCAATTGTTTTTATTAAGAAAACTGACACACTGGCCGTAAAGCCAGAAAAGGTATATGCCAAAATGTTAATAGGTGTTCTCTCTGGGTGTTGTGATTTTCAATTCTTTACTGTCTGAACTTTTCACAAGCATACACAGCAAAATTATTTTATTTAAAAAGTATTATGGGATTGTAGCTATACAACTTACAAATTGTTTTCACTTGACATTGTAATCCAAGCAACTTTTATATTTCCATTCAAGCCCCAGTTTTTAATCTAGAGCAGAGGCTGGCAAGCTTCTCTCAAGGGCCAGATCATACGTATTTTAGGTTTTGTGGCCCATGTAGCCTCTGTCATACTACTCCCCTCTGCACCTGTAGTGCTAAGGCAGTCAGAGACAATATAGAAACAATTGGCATGGCTATGTTCCCATAAAATTTTATTTAAGAAACATGCAGTTGGCTGGATTTCACCTA
>NW_011490761.1:15332-15931 GCF_000754665.1 Bison bison bison | reverse complement strand
TCACACTTGAGTGATTGTGCAGAATATTAAAGCCCAGTCTTCTTTTCCATCTGGATGATGGACCACTACAGGCAGAATGCATTTCTACCACTGACTGAGTATTTTCAAATAGACACAATAGTCTTTCTTACTGCTTTCTTCTTTTCTGTGATGTCATTAAACTGTTCAATTTGATTAACACTGACTTTTATGCTTCCCTACACACTGGTTCCCTGTTTACCAAATCCCTTGAAAAATGCCCAGCCCAGGTGGTCTGTGTATAATCAGCAGAGTTCCTCAGACATGTCTCCAAGAAGTCTGAATTAAGGCATTTGAAGGTGAACGAAGAACCCCATTCACGTGAATGCCTGCTGCGGCAATTGGGATGTGCTTATCTCATAGGAGCTGGCCAGGGATAGTGCCACTTCTGTGCCCATTTCTTGTCTCCCTTAATCATGCCCTAGGAGCACAGAGGAGCTTCTAGGGCCTCTGAGCGTATTGTGTGTTCAGCCCATTTCCTCAGGGCATAGTGCCTTCCTGCCTTTCTCACCTTCTCTTCTTACTTCGAGCTCTATTATCTCCATCAGAAATTTGATCCTGCTACAAGTGCTGTGGGGCTT
>NW_011490761.1:14192-15232 GCF_000754665.1 Bison bison bison | reverse complement strand
GGATTTCACCTACAGACTGGAGTTTACTGAACTCTGCTCTGGAGTGTAGAATACAGGAGGCTCAAGTCCCATGTGCCTTGAGAATCTTATTTCCTCTGTTCTCCTGGGTCAATGCAGGTTATACTACTAGTTGCTGCTCTCCAAAGTTGAGACTAAGGTGGCTTGGAGACATCACTGGAACTTCCTATTTTTTGCTTCTTTGTCTGAGAATTTTCCCACTCCATACTTGGGACATGCTTTATATTGAGCCAGCCAGCTCGCCAAAATGAACCTTAGACCTGCCACAGATAAAGCCATGGCTACAGAAGTCCCTTAAGTGATTCAAAAGGGTTGACGAATTCACAATTGCCAAGTGAGTGACTTTAGCTAGACCCAGAAAGCCCTAGAGAATCAATGCTTCCTATAGCTCGCCAGTATTAACACACTCCATAAAGTAGTTTTCTGAAGAGATGGGTTATCATAGTCTGTCAACAGGAAACCTTTTAAAGAGTCTTCAAATGTTCAACAACACCCTAATTTAGGAGTCTAAAAGACTTACATAGCTGAGGCAAAATACACATGGGAAAAAAGGGAGGTTTTAGCTAAAGATAGGCAGCCACTCCTAGTTAACAGACAGCATCCTGATTTTCAGAAGAACAGTGGACCAAGGCTAATTATGTGGATTTAGTTCACATATTTGCCTTAAGTTACAATCAGTGTTGTAGATTCCTATAGCAGTTTCCTTGACATATCAAATCTATAAAGAATATTTTCTACTTCTTTTCTCTTCCAAGTAAGAGGGATTAAATTATTGCTTGTATACACACACACACACACACACCCCATGAAATGCCTTCAAATTACATAGCCTTCAGATCACCCCAATCCTGTTACCTAAAGTATTATTCAATTACACTTACTGGTCTGACCACTCAAAAGAGGTCACCCAGGAATAGAAAGTATTAGGTATAGGATCCAGGGAACCAGAGCCAGATACTCAGGATTCGGGGTTATAGCAGACCTAGACATCTTGAATTCATCATCTGGGAAAATCTGACACA
>NW_011490761.1:11596-14092 GCF_000754665.1 Bison bison bison | reverse complement strand
GGTTTATATTGTAGCAGCTGGTAAGGACAGGTGGAATTGGTGAGATGTAGGGGTTGTTGCCCCATTCTTCCTCAAGAATGAGAAGGTCATTTATATAAACCAGGGGTTACTATAAACCAGTACAAACTTATCATCACTTTCCAAACAGTAATAAGATCTTTTCTGTTCTCATTATAATGATTATAGATTAGAGTATTGGTTCTTACCCAAGGTGGTTGGATAGTCTGCCACATGAAGAATTGGTATCCAGATGGCCTAGTTGTTTAAGACAGGCTTTAGAATCAAAACCTGGTTTGACTCTCAGATTCACCACTAACCATGAGTAAGGTACTTAACTTCTCTGAAGTTTTTCTCTGAAGAACTTCTCTGAAGTTCTCTGAGTTTTCTCATCAGAAAAATGGTAATAATAGTATGTGCATTATAGGATGTTGTGAGGAATAAATAAAATAAGGTATGTAAAGATTCTGGCACATAGGGAACACTCCATGTATATTAGCTACTATTATTTTTATAGTATTATTTACTAAAAAGCACATTTGCTTAACATTCTTGGCTGGCTTGTTCTCTTTAATCACTTTTGCAGATGAGGACAGAGGTAACATTGTCACAGGTAAAAAAAGATGTGTCCCACACAAATATTCATAATTTATTTTTGAAAAAAGTACAAAACCAATTCAACGATTTTCAACAAATGCTGTTCATGCAATTGGACATCTGAAGGCAAAAGGAAATGAAGAGAGAAAGAAAGAAAGGAAAGAAGGAAGGAAGAAACTTGATCCAAGTCATACGTCTTATACAAAAATTAACTCAAGATGAAACATAGACTTAAACATTAAATGTAAAACTTTAGGAGAAAAACAGGGAAATCTTTGGGATCTAGTGATAGACAAAGAGCTCTTAACCTTGTCACCAAAAACATGACCCATAAAGAGAAAAATTGATAAACTAGATTTCACCAAAACTAAAACTTTATCTGTGAAAGACCCTGTTAAGAAGATGAAAGGCATGTTGAGGGGTGGTAGAAAATATCTGCAAACCACAGATTTAACAAAGGACAAGTATCCAGAGTATATAAAAAGCTGTTAAAACTCAATAGAAAAACTAGGGAAATGCAAATTGAAATCACAATGCGAGACTACTACACACCTTCAGAATGGCGAAAAGAATAAAAAATTGGCTACGTCAAATGCTGGTGAGGACGTAAAGAGAGCAAATCACTCATATGTTGCTGGTGGTAATGTTAAAATGGTATAATCATTTTGGAAAAGTTTGTCATTTTCTTTAAAAAATTAAATATTCACCTAGCAAATGACTCAGCGATTGTACTCTAGACATTCATCCCTGAGAAATGAAGACTTATGTTCACACAAAACCATGTAATAAATGTGTATAGTAGCTTCATTCATAATAACAAAAACAACTAGAAAAATAAGATGTTGTCAACCGGTCAATGTTAAGCTATGGCACATCCATACAGTGGAATACTACACAATCAACTACTGATACATACCATTATTTGAATGATTTTGAAGGGAATTACGCTGAGTGAAAAAAAAAGCCAATTCAGAAAGATTACACCCTGTATACTTCCAGTTATACGATATTCTTGAAATGCCAAAAATTATAGAAATGGATAACATATTAGTGGTGGTTGTGGCAGGAGGGAGGTAGGGTAACACGAAGGATCATGTGGTGATGGAACTGTTCTGCATTTTTATGGAACCAATGTCAATATCCTGATTGTGCTACAGTGTTACAAGATGTTACTGGGTGAAGGTTGTATAGGATCTCTGCATTATTTCTTACAAATAGCATGTGAATGTTCAATCATCACAAAATAAAAAAGTTTAAATTTAAAAAAAAAAAGGAAGGAAAAAAAGATGTGGATAGAAGAAGCAGAGTAGATAGACCATGTTGTTTCTAATGCTGTTCAGATATGTATCCCAGATTACAGAAGGGTTTCCAGCTTGGCAGGCTTATCCAAGGTACTGCCGACATCCCCTCAGTGTAGGAAAGCAAGGCAGGCTTTTCAGGCGTACACAGTACTTCTCCTCTCACTGGGATATTAGTTATTGCTCTCACAATTAATGAAGGTTAGAAAGCTCTGGGTTAGAATCAGTAAAGTTCCTGAAAGCCCTCCAAACAGCTCTGTTGCTGGTACCCAGACTGCTACTGGAGAAGCCTCCTTTGAGATCATTTAAGCAGAGGGGATCTCAGAGGAAACAGTATACTTTTGGCTGGCCTCTGAAGAAGAAAGAAGGCAGTCATAGGACGGCTCTCTTCTTGAAGACAATGTACAGAAAAGACTGAGGATCACAGGCCTGACAAGGAAAAAAGCAGAAATTTCTCTGCCTCCCTGTGTCTGGGTAATTGGACATTTCTTTACCTATCATGGATGGCACATAGTACTTCAGGCAACCTGGAAGAAAAGTGTTGGGCAAAGACCAGCTGAGGGTTGACATCTCATTTGTAAAGGCTAACTGTTCACACTTGAGT
>NW_011490761.1:10259-11099 GCF_000754665.1 Bison bison bison | reverse complement strand
ACCTGTGAAGCCTTGAGAGACTCTAGGGAAGTAAATTCCTGGCTTGAGTCAAGCAGGAGGAAATAACAGGTGCCAACAATGATAAGCAATAGAATTCCAGAAAAGAGCAACTGTTACCTGAGCCTGGAAGGTCATGAATGAGGAGCACATTTTCAAAATAGGTGCCCAGGGACATTGTTGTAATTACCAACCAATGAGCCTCCCCTTAGTACCAGGAAAACAGATGGATACTAATTAAAGGGGAATAGGGAGAGACAGAGAAGAATATAATATTTAAATATGAGGAACTCAAGAGAGTCAAGCTGGTTCTGTTTCTGATAAAGAAAATCAGCCTTTTAACTCCAGGTAGCTTTAACCATGGCCCCCTATCCTGCAGAAACCTAAGCTAAGTGTTTTCAAATAATCTTCATATATAATTTTCCTTGGTCCAGGGTGTACTGCAGTGTTGGTTTTGAAGTAAAAGAAAGCTTGGGAAGCCACCCTTATGACCTCATGTAGCATCTTTCTTATGCTTTTCTCCCTTTTCTTTCTCAAAGGGAGGAGAAGCATAACATTTTTTCAAATGACAGCTTGCTGAGCTTGTTGGCTATCATCGTTAAAGAATGGTTTATTAAACAGATGATGTACAAGAACTTAGGAAAGTAATGGTGACCAGAGAATCCAGTGTGAGAACATGTCTGGTTAAGTAAAGATGCGTTTTTTCTTTGAATAGGATACTAGAATGACAGCTTTACAGCAAATCCTTATAAAAAAAGATGAATACATATGGATCAGATGATAATTTAGTTATAAGTCTATTCCTAGCTGGTTGAAGAGCTGTACTCAAAAAAAAAAAAAAAA
>NW_011490761.1:9407-10159 GCF_000754665.1 Bison bison bison | reverse complement strand
GATATAATGACAGAACAGCAGGTAGACACAGTGATGGTTAAGAGCATTGTTTCTGAAGTCAGACAAACCTAGGTTTGAGTCCCAGAATTAGCGCTAACTTCCCTGTATTACTTTGGGTTAGTTAATTAACCTCTTGGAGCTTAGTTTCCTTCTCTGTCGAATGGGGCTGCAATGAAGAGCCTATGACATAACACCCATCAAGCACTCAGCTAAGTGCTGGCGCATGGTAAGCACTGTTAAATGGGAACTATAATAAAGGTGGTGTATTGGACGGGACTTCATTTTCATACCTTTGTTAAGTTTTTTCATATGGTTAAATTAAAAATTACAAAGTGTTTTTGGCCCAAACACTTGTTTAGTTTTTTATTCAAATTTTGATTTAAAAACCATGATGACCATGGTAGTGGGAACAGAGTGGGAAATGGTGATTAATAGGAAAGTTAAGATCAGATCCTCTAGGAACTCCATGGTTCCTGATGTGAGTGGAACCAGAGGAATCAGTGCAAGGGCACTTAGCCAACTGCTGGCAAGAGTGTTCCAAGCTTGCCAACTGCTCATCCTTATCTCCATTCAATACTCAGTGGAGTCCAGCTCTTTGCAACCTCAGGGGCAGTAACCCTCCAGGCTCCTCTGTCCATGGGATTCTCCAGGCAAGAATACTGGAGTGGGTTGCCATTTCCTACTCCAGGGAGTCTTCCTGACTCAGGGATCAAACCCACATCTCCTTCTTGGCAGGTCGGTACTTTACCACT
>NW_011490761.1:7790-9307 GCF_000754665.1 Bison bison bison | reverse complement strand
GGAAAAACTTGGCTTCTAGTGTCATCTGTCACTAAGTTTACTGTGTGATCTTGAATAAGTTACTTCCTCTCTCTGGATGTTAGTTTCCTTACCTGTGAAATGAGGCAGTTGGTCTCCACAATCCCTAAAGGGTCTTCCACCTCTCACATTTTATGATCCTGTAATTCCTGGTGGATTTTCTCTCCTGACATTTATTTGCAAGGGCCATTCTGCCACCCACACAATTTAAGTTTTTGGTAAATCACAGATGGTCTTAAATAAAATCTCCCCCTTGAAGAGGGGAAAAGAACAGGATGTTTGTGCTGAAATGGCTCATGTCAGGTATGACCTTTTTAATTCAGAGCAGCTCTCTAGTGGTTCATTAACTCACGCCATGGGCAGCACAGCAAGCAAATACGTTACAAAAGGCCCCAGTGGTGCAGCCAGAGAAAGCTGCCCCATTACCTAGTGAAAACAAAGTGGTTTCTTCTCATGCCCACACTGGTCAATTTTTAGATCAAGAACATATGATTTTATCACTGAAGGGATCCTGGCCAACTCACAGAAACCCTGTGCCAACTCTGATACTTGCTTTGAGGACTAAGCTGGAGTCCTTTCCACAGGAAGTAATGGAATTACTTCTAAATAATTGATAACTGTGGCTCTCTTTCCCAGATAATTAAAAATGCATAGAAAATATAATATTCTAACAGCCCTGTTCTCATTTACTTTTTCTTAACAACCCACTAAGGTGGGGGAAAATATTAGTAAGCATTATTAACCCCATTTACTAGATAAGGAACCTAGGGCTCAGAGAAGTTAAGGACATGCCCCTGGTCACATAGTGTCAGACCTGACAGTAAAACCTACATGTTAACTGGTTCAGTTAACTCACCAATACACTTTTTCAACTGTCCTGTTATACTAATTGTAAGGTGTTGTCAGAAGTACAAGTTAAAGATAAAAGATTTTAGTACTGTGTCTAGATACTGCAAAGTACTTTTACCCTCATTTGAAGACTTGTGGCATAGGTTTCATTTCTCATAATGGGAAGAGGGCTAGGAGAACTCTTGAGAAAATACATATTACACAATGAATTCAATTGATCATATATATCTACTAGAGCCAAAGCAAACATTTTTTGGACATCTATAAAACCGACCCTTGTGCAAGGTGATATGGAGATACATAAACATATAAAATGTGATTCCTGACCTCAAAGAGAGTCATAAACACTTAATACTGTATAATAAAACACTAAATGTTGGAGTTGCAATGAGGGCTGTAGGGGTATGGGGAGGGGAGAATTTGGTGAGGAAAAGCTTCATGGAAGAAATGGAATTTAAACAATGGGTACAATTTTATTGGCAGAAATGAGGAAGAAGTAAAAAGGCAAGTGAAGTGTGTGGGAAGGGAACAGCATGAGCTACATCAAAGGGGTAGGCAACTATGAGATTGGAGATCTGTGAGGATACTGATGTGAGTGGAGAGCAGTGGGGCAGTCTCTGGTAAATCTACAACTCATCCTAAGTGTTTGG
>NW_011490761.1:4830-5880 GCF_000754665.1 Bison bison bison | reverse complement strand
CCATATAATGTTGAGCAGAGTTTTGGGATCTTGCTTTTTGTTTTATGTTTTGTTAAGATGCCCTCCGTGTTTTAGGTACTGAGGACAGTAATGTAACAACTGCAAACCAGTTCTTCGTGTCTACCAGAGGCCAGATTTATTCCTGCCTTGATTAGCACTGCTTGTAATAGCTCCACCATCATTTCCAACTTGATATGAATCTGAGATCCCCATTTCCCTCCAAGAAGGATTTCCCATTGCCAAAACTGCCTACCACAAGGGAGAGAAGAATTAAGCTGGTCTCCAAGCACAAAGAAAGCTCATTTCCAACTAGCTGATGAGGAGTTTGAAAGCAAGACTAGGGTCTATTCAAGGGAGAATGGGGAAGATGATTACATTCTGTCCCTTATCCTCAGGGTGGATATGGACACAAGGGGCAGGCACTGGCAGCCAGAATGAGGGTTCCTATGAGGGTCTTCTCTATTCATCACAATGGGGCAGCTGTGTGCAAGCCAGAGATGGCCAAACACTTGGAGGCTAGGAGGCCAGTTAAAATGCTATTCAAATGTGACATAGGCTGGTGACAGAAAATATGTAGCAAGAATGCTACACATATTTATCTTCCACTCTTAAATATTAACTGCAATATGAAGGAGACTGGTGCCATGGGGTCAATCAAAGTTATTGATGATGGCAGCAAGTACCATCAGACGAGATGGAGCACATTCAGGATAGTATGGCTGTAAATAACTAGTACCATCAAACTCAAGCTTTTGGGTTTGGGTGGAAGGGTGATTTGAGGCATTTTACTTGGCTAGGGAGGCAACAAAGTCAAGTTATCAAAAATACCCATGAATCACAACTTAAACAAGTATTCTAAATGAAGGCCTTGTAAGTTACATGTGGCCTTAGATTATACTCTCCTAGCAGACAGGAGACAAGTCTATAAAGTTTCTATTTTCTTCCAATACACCTAAGACAGCAATTAGCACTTAGCAGAAAGTTTGAACTCCCCTAAACCTATTTATATAGGCAATGGCCTTTCAAATGAAAAAGGCTGAACCATAAAAG
>NW_011490761.1:0-444 GCF_000754665.1 Bison bison bison | reverse complement strand
GCATGTATCAGTATTACATTTATTTTTCCCCTTCTTTTTCCCTTTTTATTTTTTAAAAATTAATTCATTTATTTTAATTGGAGGCTAATTACTTTACAATATTGTAGTGGTTTTTGCCATACATTGACATGAATCAGCCATGGGTGTACATGTGTTCCCCATCCTGAACCTCCCTCCCACCTCCCTTCCCATCCCATTCCTCAGGGTCATCCCAGTGCACCAGCCCTGAGCACCCTGTATCATGCATCAAACCTGGACTGGCAATTTATTTCACATTAAAATTGAAAATTTTTTTAGATAAGTTTAAGGTTCACAGCAAAAGTGACAGGAAGATAGAGAGACTTCCATATAGTCCTTATCTTCATACATGTATAGCCTCCCCTATTATCAACATCTATCAAAATTGTATAATCAGAGTGGTTTGATTTGTTACAATTGATGACC
>NW_011490760.1:0-696 GCF_000754665.1 Bison bison bison | reverse complement strand
GTTCTTTACTCCTGAGCCAGCAGGGAGCCCCAGCATTTCTTTAGTATCTTTACATTGGTCATCCCTTTTTGAGTTGCAGTTCACTTTTCCCATCTGGCCATCCCACTGGTTCCTTCTCTACTGTTTTTTAAAAATTACTTTTTACTGAGGTAACAGTGATTTATAACATCATATAAGTTTCATGTGTATTACATTATTATATCTTCTATATATAAACATTTTTTTTGAAAGTTGCTCGATCGTGTTTGACTCTTTGCAACCCCATGGACTGCAGCCTACCAGGCTCCTCCGTCCATGGGATTTTCAAGGCAAGAGTACTGGAGTAGGGTGCCATTGCCTTCTCCGTGTGTGCTGACAGGAGTCTTCTATTGCCTTTCTCCAAGTTTATCCACCAAAGACTTTGAGAGCTGGCGGGTCTGAGTAACTCTGTTGATTGTTCTTTTCACCTTATCAAAACATGAGCTAAAAACCATATCAGCCAATGATAACAGCAGAGGGTGGCAGGGCTGAGAACCCATTATTCAAATCCCAGGCTGGTGGAGAGTAAATAAAGTGGTTGTAAAGCTAAATGAGGGGCTTCCCTGGTGGCTCAGAGGTTAAAGTGTCTGCCTGGAATGAGGGAGACCTGGGTTCTATCCCTGGGTTGGGAAGATCCCCTGGAGAAGGAAATGGCACCCCACTCCAGTACTCTTGCCT
>NW_011490759.1:4902-5333 GCF_000754665.1 Bison bison bison | reverse complement strand
CATGGAGTCGCAAGAGTAGGACTTGACTTAGGGGCTAAACCACCATCACTACCACCATCCTTACCTTCTTTTTTAAAATTAATTTTTGTTCTTTTCTTTGTTAATCCCAACTTCTGTATCCTTTAAGCTTTATTTTCTCTTCTCCTAGTTTCTTAAATAGAAGCTTACATGTTTTTTCATTTTCAGCCTTTCTTCTTTTCTAAATCTAAGGTATAAATTTCCCTTAAGCACTACTTTAGTTACATTAGAAGAATTTAGTTATATTATATCTTTGCAATCACTATTTCACAATATTTTCTAATGTTTAAATTTATTTCCAGACCCAGGTACTGCTTCGGAAGGATGTTGCTTAATTTCTCCAAATAAGGATGGCTAACTGTATTTTCTTATTAATTCTTAATTTAATCACACTGCGGTCAGAGTAAATACTC
>NW_011490759.1:0-439 GCF_000754665.1 Bison bison bison | reverse complement strand
GCACCACTCCTGGAAAAGAAAAATTTTCACATTATTGCCTGTGACATTGTTTCCAATTGCCAAACCAGGGCTATGGGCACTCACTGGATTTCTTGTTGTTTTCTTAGGATTTGTGCGTCTGGTTGGAGATGATGGACCCTGCTCAGGACGAGTAGAAGTACGTCCTGGAGAAGACTGGACCCCAGTGTCTGATGGAAACTTCACACTCCCCACTGCCCAGGTCATCTGTGCAGAGCTGGGGTGCGGCGAGGCTGTGTCTGTTCTGGGACACGAGCTCTTCAGAGAGTCTGATGGCCAGGTCTGGGCTGAAGAGTTCAGGTGTGAGGGGGAGGAACGTAAGCTCTCGTGGTGCCCCAGAGTGCCTTGTCCAGGGGGCACTTGTCACCACAGTGGAGCTGCTCAGGTTGTTGTTCAGGTGAGATGCAGGTCAGGACTAACC
>NW_011490758.1:4767-5263 GCF_000754665.1 Bison bison bison | reverse complement strand
CTTTGAAGAGATAGCAAGCCCATAACATGGCTTAGGTTATAATGATTCTAACCTTGTAGGTGATGCAAGATTCAAATTCACAAATTGCAAAAAGGATTCCCAATCCTGGGGCATAGTGTTGGATACTTGGATTCAGTCCATCTGAGTTGGGATCAGGAATTCATTTATTTACATGTGTCTTGTGTGCAGTGTTAGATAACAATTATATGACTCAGACAGTAAAGAAGCTGCCTGCAATGCAGGAGACTTGGGTTCAACCCCTGGGTCGGGAAGATCTCCTGGATAAAAGAATGGCTACCCACTCCAATATTCTTGCATGGAGAATTCCGTGCACAGAGGAGCCTGGTGGGCTACAGTCTATGGGGTTGCAAAGAGTCAGACAGGACAGAGCAACTAACACTTTCACTTTCACTTTCTGCTGGACAGAGAAAGAACCCAGATAACAATTTTTTAAAAGCCAAAAAAAAAAAAAAAAAAGTTAAAAAATAAACAATGG
>NW_011490758.1:0-378 GCF_000754665.1 Bison bison bison | reverse complement strand
AGCGACTCAGCAGCAGCAGCAGCATTTATATAGTTACGCATTTATATCACATACAATTCAACTAGCAGTGATAATTTTCAAACCTGCTATCTTGGGGACCTCAGATGTTATCTTTAGTAATTCTTATTTAGAATAACACTTTACAAAATAATAAAATTACTGCACTAATATTTTTGTATCCTAAAATCACTTGCTGCTTTAGTCAATAAGGAACACTTGTGATTTGATTCTTACTAATTTTTGAATTCTCATTGAATTTACCACTTCTCAACTGTTTAATTATAATTTCTATGATGTATATTCCATAAAATTTACAGTTTTTCTTCTCAACAAAAAAGGTTTTCTCAAGATAATATCTGTCATTGAATGATATTCTTA
>NW_011490757.1:9229-10232 GCF_000754665.1 Bison bison bison | reverse complement strand
ATTGATGCCACAGGCGTTATCTTCTATAAAAATCTCTTGGTCAGGTCAATGATGTGTTTAAAAGTACATCCTAATACAGGTCTGAGCACCTTCACAGGTCTGGTCTGAGAGCTGCTGCTCGACACAGAGCTGGGCACGACTGCAGTAAGAACATCAGCTGACCTTGATGGCACATGTGTTTATGGAATATTTTAAGGATATCCTGCATGATGTTTTCAAGAACAAGGTGACCTTCTTTGACTATCATGACAAAAATCTCTACAGAAGCAAAACACTGAAAGTATTTTTTAATCCCTATTGATGTGCTGCCTTATTTGTGATACTTCATTCACTATAAAACAACAGAAGAATCTGAATAGTTCCTGGAGTTAGCTATAACACGATTTGTCAAATTGCTCTGATTGGCCCAAAGGAAATCCCCACAGTGTACTAAACCACAGAACCGTCCATCAGTCGGGCCCTTACTTCAGGGCACAGACTTGGGGCTGTGCACCATGTCTGACTCTCCAATCCCTGCAGGTCACGCACCCTGGCAGCCTTAGCTACTGAAGCCAGCTGCTGACTTTGTGTCTCCAGCTTCCCAGTCCATCTCTCCCTCAGTTTACCAACAGCTGAGCAGCTCATTTGAACGGACATCCCTCCAACTGCCACCACTTCTGACATCTTATAAGGCTTGAAAAGAGGCCTGAGTGTCCAAGGTAGCCCTTCTGCACCGTCTCCTACCCTATCCCCTGATGACCCACACCAAGTGCTCCCCAGGAGATGCAGCTTTGATCCCTGGGTTGGGACTGAAGGAGGGCATGGAAACATACAGATTCTTCACTTTACTAAATCTATTACCACTTGTCAAGTGAGGAGAAAATAATAAAAAGAATGAACTAATGGATGGAAGTCGAGATGATTATATGGAGTGAAATAAGTTGGATAGAGAAATCTGCCTGCAATGTAGGAGACCTGGGTTCGATCCCTAGGTCAGGAAGATCCCCTGGAGAAGGAAATGGCA
>NW_011490757.1:4757-5060 GCF_000754665.1 Bison bison bison | reverse complement strand
TTTTTTTAGCTTCTTTTCCTATATAGGTCATTTCAGAATATTGAGTAGAGTTCTCTGTGCTATACAGTAGGTCCTTATTATCTATTTTTTATATAGGATTGCATATGTCAATCCCAATTTATATGCCCACATGTATATGATCTCCCGATTTCTCTCTCCTCTACCCTTACCCACCCCCAGTAACTATAAGTTTATTTTCTGCATCTGTGACTCTATTCCTGTTTTTTTGATAAGTTCATTTGTACTCTTTTATTAGATTCCACATGTAAGTGATATCATACATTTGTCTTCCTCTGTCTGACT
>NW_011490757.1:0-382 GCF_000754665.1 Bison bison bison | reverse complement strand
CCGAAGTCCTTTACTCAAAACTCCTCCCCTTCCAATTAAAAATAAATTTTTTAAAAATTCAACAACAAAAACATTCTTCTACACATTCCAGGTTTCAGAACAAAAGCCAATGTTCTCAGCCTAGCCTGCAAGGCCCTACTTGACCTGCACCCCTTGATACTCCTCTGACAGGACCTCCATTGGCTCCCCCGTGCTTACCACACTTCAGCTCCACAAGCCTCTTTGCGGCCCCCACCACTCCTGACCTGGTTCCTGCCTCTGAGACTTTGAACTTGCTCCTCCCTCTGCCTGGACTTCCAAGATCTCTCATTCAAGTCTCTGCTCCTCGTGGGCCCTCTTAAAGTGAGAACCCTGGCCTTCCAGCATTCCTCATTTCCTCCTT
>NW_011490756.1:21356-21840 GCF_000754665.1 Bison bison bison | reverse complement strand
TATTCCTGAGACTGTACATGAAGGGATTCAGCATGGGTGTGACCACACTGTACATCACCGAGGCGATCACACTTGAGTGTGAGCTGTGAGTATCAGCAGAGGTAAGGTACACTCCCAGGACTGAACAAGAAAATAAGGAGACAACTGAGAGATGAGATGCACAGGTGGAAAATGCTTTATACTTCCCCTGAGCTGATGAGATTCCATTTATGCAGGCAATTATCTTAGAGTAAGAGTAAAGAATAGCACCAAGGGAACCACCACCCAGCACCACTGATACAAAATATACCACCATGTCACAGATGAAGGTGTCAGAACAGGCAAGTTTGATCATCAAGTTGGCTTCACAGAAAATGTGGGGGATTACCCGCTTTGTACAGAAGGACAACTGCACCACCATTAAGCTTTGCATCAGGGAATATAGGAAACTCATAATAAAAGATGACAGAACCAGGATACCACAGAGCTGGGGTTTCATGATGAC
>NW_011490756.1:20506-21256 GCF_000754665.1 Bison bison bison | reverse complement strand
GAAGAAGAAGAGGAAGAAGAAGAAGAAGAAGAAGAAGAAGAAGAAGAAGAAGAAGAAGAAGAAGAAGAAGAATCTATACAATGTGATGATGGTTAAAATGTAAAGAATTGATACAAAAGACATGAAGAATTAAAAGACTTTGGGTTAAAGGTGGCAAAAAAAATAGTCAAAAACAACTTAGTGACTAAACAACAACAACAGTTCAAGGTAGTATCAATTCACCTTTTTATTCTAATTTCTGTTTCTGTGCAGAAATCACTAACAGACATGTATTTGATAATCAATTTTAATCAAGAGCTAGTGTTGGAGCTGTGTATACAGATGTGAGTTAGAGAAGAGGAGTACCCTAGTCAGGAGAATAAAAACAAATAGCCTGCTATAAGACACTGTATGTTAATTTATATTATTATGAAGTACAACTAAGTAATATACTATGATTAGTGGAAATACAGTGAAAAACTGTGGTCTCAGATTTTCCTATCATATAAACTTATCAACTGATTCTTTGGTAAGGATCCTGATACTGGGAAAGATTGAAGGCAGGAGGAGAGGGGAACAACAAAGGACGAGATGGTTGTATGGCATCACCAACTCGATGGACATGAGTTTGAGCAAGCTCTGGGAGTTGGTGATAGACAAGGAAGCCTGGCATGCTGCAGTCCATGGGGTCACAGAGTCAGACACGAGGGAGAAACTGAACTGAACTTTTAAACTCATCAACGCTCGGTTGCCAAGTGTGTTTTTTCATAG
>NW_011490756.1:15366-17052 GCF_000754665.1 Bison bison bison | reverse complement strand
GTATACCTGTGGCAGATTCATATTGATATATGGCAAAACCAATACAATATTGTAAAGTTAAAAATTAAAAAAATAATAATAAAATAAATTTAAAAAAACATATTTTGAAAAGAAAAAATAAATAAAATCCCTATAGTCCAATCACAGAGAAAGACTATAAGCAAATATGTACCACACTGGGTGGTTTTAGGTGCTATGAATAAAGAAAATATGCAGGTATAAAAGTGAGTGGCTGGCACTTATTTTTCATTGAGAGCTATATTTATTAATCAGTTAATCTGCTAACTAGATGATGTTTGAAAACAGAATTTAAGGAAGACGCAACAGGTGACAATAGTTTATCAGGTCATGTACATGTCCTGTTGGTAAAAGAATCTGCAATGATACTGAAGATCTTTTTTTAGATATTTAAGCTCAAAAGTAAGCCAGTGTTCAGGGAAATGTAAGAGGGAGGGTGATGAAGGGTTGTGTCAGAGGATGCTGAAAAATAAAGTGACTTCTGTGCTATTGCTAAAACTTCAAGACACGGGGAATCCATCATCCAGTGTATTGTTCCTTGCGCTCTGTAAATCTGCTTTATGCTCAGAATAACTAATAAAGCAAATATGTGTGTATAGTATATATACACATATATTCATATATACTTACACATTACATTTACACTTACACTTACACAGTCTCTCAATCACCTTTGTGACCTTATGGACTGCAGCCTGCCAGGCTCCTTTGTCCATGGAAGTCTCCAGGCAAAAATACTGGAAAGAGTAGCCATTCCCTTCTCCAGGGGAGGATCTTCCAGACCCAAAGGATCAAACCCAGGTCTCCTGCATTGAGGGTAGATTCTTTGCTGTCTGAGCCACCAGGGAATATATGTATATACATCTCCAGATTGAAAAAAAGTTATATCTTTATGATAGCAAGTCATCCTATCAATTCAACATCCCACTAGAAAGATCAGCGAAGAGAAAAAACCCAGAACTTGCTAATGGGAATGTACAATATACAAAAAATAGTGAAAGGATTTTATAGGGAAATGGTAAAAGACACTTCTAAATTGTATTAAACACATCCTTTTAAAATTAGGAAACCTTTCATCAAATCTTGGATCTATCACAAGTATCTATTTAAACTATAAGAGGCAATTTAATCATTCTATATTTTTACATGTTTACCCAAGTAATGGGAAGCATGGTATTTATCTTCCTTAGGTGATTGAAAATATATACAAAAAGATTAGCCTCACCTTCCTATTTGCAAAAGAATGGTTGTCAGTGGTGATGAGTCACCACGTTCAGTCCTGTGGATGACAGGACAAAGATAAAGCTGCTTGATGTAATGTTTAAGCAATAAATAGGAAGCTGACACTGCAAGATGAATGTGCAAAGGGGAAAATGATGAAAGAAAGTGTGAAAGAGTGTCCAGGAGTGAAGCATCCAGTTTCTCAAAATGTGAGTAACACAGCCATAGCATCGAATATTAGGCAGACTTTGAAATAGTGAATGAACAAAACACTAGTGAACTGGAGGCAAGTCCATGAGGTACTAATGAATAAGAAGGAACAGTGGACACAAAGAAGAAACAAGACTGCACTAAAATATAAAGAGTGTGTATGATATGCACATAATTCTATTTATTTGAATAAAATTATATGATATATATGCAAATATATATTATATATAGATTATA
>NW_011490756.1:14991-15266 GCF_000754665.1 Bison bison bison | reverse complement strand
GGAAAAGGAGTACATCAGGCTGTATATTGTCACCCTGCTTATTTAACTTATATGCAGAGTACATCATGAAAAACGCTGGGCTGAAAGAGCACAGGCTGGAATCAAGATTGCTGGGAGAATAACCTCAGATATTCAGATGACACCACACTTTTGGCAAAAAGTGAAGAACTAAAGAACCTCTTGATGAAAGTGAAAGAAGAGAGTGAAAAAAGTTGGCTTAAAGCTCAACATTCAGAAGACTAAGATCATGGCATCTGGTCCCATCACTTCATGGG
>NW_011490756.1:14220-14891 GCF_000754665.1 Bison bison bison | reverse complement strand
GAGGCCTGGCATGCTGCGATTCATGGGGTCGCAAAGAGTCGGACACGACTGAGCGACTGAACTGAACTGAACATATATACATATTATATATATATGTTAGTCTCTCAATCATGTCTGACTCTTTGTGACCTAATGGATTGTAGCCTGCCAGGCTCCTCTGTCCGTGGCAGTTTCCAGACAAAAGTACTGGAAAGGGTAGCCATTCCCTTCTCCAAGGGAGGATCTTCCTGACCCAGGGATCAAACCTGCGTCTCCTGCACTCGGGGCAGATTCTTTGCTGTCTGAGCCGCAAGGGAATATATGTATATACATCTCCAGATTGAAAAAAAAAAAAAAGAGTTACATCTTTATGATAACAAGTCATCCTATCAATTCAACATCCCATAGAAAAATCCGTGAAGAGAATAAACCCAGAACTTGCAAATGGAAATGCACAATATACAAAAATAGTGAAAGGATTTTAAAGGGAAATGGTAAAATACACTTCTAAATTGTATTAGACACATCCTTTTAAAATTAGGAAACCTTTCATCAAATCTTGGATCTACCACGTAGTATCTATTTATAAAAGGCAATTTAATCATTCTATATTTTTACGTGTTTACCCAAATAATGGGAAGAGTGGTATTTATCTTCCTGAGGTGGTTGACAATACACACAAAAAGATTAGC
>NW_011490756.1:13553-14120 GCF_000754665.1 Bison bison bison | reverse complement strand
TAAAAGTGAGTGGATGGCACTTATTTTTCACTGAGAGTTCAGTTAATCTGCTAACTAGATGATGTTTGAAAACAGAATTCAAGGAAGACACAATAGATGACAAGAGTTTATCAGGTCATGTACATGTCCTGTAGGTAAAAGAACCTGCAATGATACTGAAGATCTTTTTCTAGATATTTAAGCTCAAAAGTAAGCCAGTGTTCAGGGGAATGTAAGAAGGAGGACGATAAAGGATTGTGTCAGAGGATGCTGAAAAATAAAGTGACTTTTGTGCTATTACTAAAACTTCAAAACATGGGGAAAACATCATCCAGTGTATTGTTCCTTGCTCTCTGTACATCTGCTTGAGGCTCAGAATAACTAATAAAGCAAATATATGTATATAATATATATACATGCATATATATACACATACAAAAGTTTGTCTAGTCAAGGCTATGGTTTTTCCTGTGGTCATGTATGGATGTGAGAGTTGAACTGTGAAGAAGGCTGAACACCGAAGAATTGATGCTTTTGAACTGTGGTGTTGGAGAAGACTCTTGAGAGTCCCTGGGACTGCAAGGAGAT
>NW_011490756.1:9997-11739 GCF_000754665.1 Bison bison bison | reverse complement strand
AATCGACAGAGAAGCCTACAGTCCGTAGGGTCACGAAGAGTCAGACACGACTTATCGACTAAACCACCACCAACACCATAGACATTTAGCCAATAAAATTTTGTTCAGAAACTGAGATTACATTTCTGAGTGTATTCATTTAGCTTCCCCTGGGGAAAGACATACTGTGTTGTAATCTCCTCTTAAGTAGAAAAGGAAATTTAAATTCAATTTGGGGATATTCACACTTTTTAGATGATAGAGATTTTCTCATTGCATAAATGTAAATGTGCTTTAGATTGCAATGTCCTTGAGACATTAATATAGGAAAAGTAATTATTTAATTTGTTGTCTACCATTTATACATATTAATTCTTCTGATCCAAGAACACATGATATTGCTCCATTTATTTGTGCCTACTTCCACTTCTTTCATGAAAGTCTTAAAAATGGTTTAGTGTATAGGAATTTGACCTCTTGGTTAAATTGATGGTTCTGAATACTTTTACATCCTTTTTGATGCTATTGTAATTGAGAGTTTTCTTTTCTAGATTGTTCATTGTTAATGTATATAGACATAATTGATTTTTACATATTGATTTTCTATCCTGCAAATTTACTGAATTTGTTTACATGTTATAATGTTTTTTGATGGAGACTTAAGGTTTTCATATAGATAGATAGATAGATATAAAGATTTATCTTCTTTAAGCAGAAAAAATAATGTTTTTTTTTTCAATTAGGATGCCTTTATTTTCTTTCCTAGGTACTCTAATGAGAACTTTCAGGACTATGTTGAATAGAAGTTGTAAGAGTGGACCCTCTTGTCTTGTGTCTGATCTTAAAGAATATGTTTTCAATTTTTTACCAGTCAGTATAGTGTCATCTATGGGCTTTTCATATATGGTCATTTTACTGTTGAGGTTCATTCCTTCTACATTGACTTTGGTAGAAATTTTATCATGAAAGAATGTTGAATTTTGTCAAATGATTTCTCTGCATCTATGGTTATTCTATGATGTTTACCTTTAATTCCATTCATATGGTGTATTACACTGATTGATATGCTTTTGTTGAACCACACTTGTGTCCCAGAGATTAACCCCATGTGATCCTTGGTTATGATCCATTTAATGCTCCATAGAACTTGGTTTACAATATCTTGTTTAGAAATTTTTCATGTATATTCATCCAATATATTGGACTATAGCTTCCTTTTTCCTTCTTTAAAGATTTTTTAACTTTTAAAATTAGCTTTATTGAGGTATGATTCACATGCCATCCAATTTGCCAATTTTAAATGTACAATTCAATTTTTTTTAGCACATTCTTAGATATCTACAACCATCAACAGTTTTAGAACATTTCCTGATAGAATTCATGAAGCAGTTGTTAGAATCTGCTTATCTATGATTCCCTTCAAGAGTCCCGGCTGCTGTTATTCCAATCTCTCTCCACCACCTTGTCATGAAGTTTGTGTCAGTTTTCTGGATGGACATTTAGTCACTGGTTCCCCTGCACAGCTGGGGAAGCTTGACTCTCACTCATATGCTTTCACTTTTTTTGTGGGAGAAATCAGAAGACCAAACGTTGCACATGGCATTGACCTGTTCCACCTCAGAGGAGGCATGATGCTAGAGAAACTAGCTAACTTGAAACATAAAGAAAGACAGACACCCTCAATGAGAGTCATGAATGAGAATGTGAGAAACAACTTGCCTGGAAAAGACTAACAGGAGCGGCAAAAATGTAATAATTTATGT
>NW_011490756.1:8533-9897 GCF_000754665.1 Bison bison bison | reverse complement strand
GAAGCATGGTATGCCAGCCATTCTTGACTCTAATGGGTACCTTCACTTCATAGTCAACAGTCACCCCTGTGAAGGTTCATGCTCACGTCCCTTTTCAGCATGATAAACAAATATATTAATTAGTTAATCAGAAAAGCAAACAACTAGCAATCTCTTAGCGTTGGGCCCAGCAAGTGGCTATCAGGTGACCTCAAGGATATGTTCTTGGATTTGATTTTCTCTGATCCTTTTCCACAGTATCTCCTGGACTCACCAACTCACCTGGATGGGTACTCTGAGAGGAAGGTCACTGAGGGGAACTCCAAACTCCTCCTGGATGGTTAATGATGGAGACTGAGTCTCTGGCTCCTCAAAAGACAGCAGGGAGGAGGGTGGTGAGAGTCTCCCAGCCAGACTTAGGACTCCAAGAGCAACTACACGCCCCATGCAGTCAAAGGTTGTACAGGCTGAGGGATGCAGCAGAGGAGATATTTATAGTTCCCCTTGTCCGCTCATCAGTACATTTCTGTCTTGTTACTCCAAAGCCTAAGCACATGATTTCCCGGTGGGACACTAGTCTGAAGACGGAAGGGAATGTCTTGGAGACTCTGGGTTTCCAAGAGACCAGGTTAGAGTCAAGAGAATCCACAGCTTATTATCATAGTTCTTCCTTGTGGACATTCTGAATTATTCAGTCTAACCTTCCAGCACCTCATCTCAAACCTGACTTAAGATTTTCTCCAAATTTAAGACTACATTACATACTTGCATAGATTAGATTCCTTGAGTCTATAAAGTATTTTGTAGTAGAGACACAGCCCCTGATGGCTAGAGAAAATTGCTCTTCTCTTTAACAAGGTCAAGGAGGATAACTTTATTCCTTTGGTACAAACCTTGAGCTCTGCACACCTCAGTTTCATGCCACATTGTTCAAAATCATTTGGAATTTCATAATTATATCACAAGTTAAGAATTGTCATTTAGTACCTCACATTGAAATGTTTGTTAATTGTAAGGTATATATTTGGATTTTTTCCCTCTGTAATATTTACTCCGAATAGGAAAGTAGATATGTTCTTCCTTATAGCTTCCAGAAGAAATCCAGTACCACAATCATTTTGACTTTGCCCAATGAGACTCATTCAGTCTTTTGACCTCCAGAATTGTAGGAGCATAAATGTGTTTGTTTAAATCATTAGTGTGGTAATTTTACATTTGCATTAGGAACTGGCTATAGATATTTATTCAACTTCCCTGGTTGTTCAGTCGGTAATCTACCTACAATGTAGAAGATACCAGTTCAGTCCCTGGTCCAGGAAGATCAGGTGGAGAAGGAAATGGCAACCCACTCCAGTATTCTTGTCTGGAGAATCCAATCGACAGAA
>NW_011490756.1:5913-6617 GCF_000754665.1 Bison bison bison | reverse complement strand
AGTTTAAATGCAAAATTATTTTATGTTGAATACTATGCCTTCTCAGGTGGCTCAGTGCTAAATAATCCACCTGCTAATGCAGTAGATGAGAGTTCAATACCTGGGTCAGGAAGATCCCCTGAAGAAGGAATGGCAACCCACTCCAGTATTCTTGTCTGGGAAATCCCATGGATAGAGGAGCCTGGCAGGCTATAGTCCATGAGACTGCAAAAGAGTCAGACATAAATTAACTATTAAACAACAATTGACTGTATTCTGGGCTAAAAGTATAGGATGCTGACAATGAGACTCCCAATGATAAATAATAAAGAAAGAATATAAATTAGCAAACAAAAAGCATATACCTAGTGATAGGTTTTAGGGGAAAAAATAAGTACAAATAGAGTGAATGGAGGTGTTACATTTGAATGCAAGTTGAAGCAGATCTGCAAACTAGGAGAAATTTGAACAGAAGCCTGAAGAAAGACAAAGCAGAGACACAAAATTACCTGGTGAAATAGTGTGCCCTGTTGGAGAAAGAGTCAGTGAGAAGGTCCTAAGTATGTCACTTGCTTCAAATTCTAGACTTAAAAGGAAGGCAAAGTGTCTAGGGGAATAAGCAAGAGGGAGAGTTATGAGAGATGGTGTCAGAGGCTGCTGAGGAACAAGGCGACCTCCCTGCTACAGGTGAGACCTTAATTCCCATGTTGTTCCTCTCACATTTT
>NW_011490756.1:4394-5813 GCF_000754665.1 Bison bison bison | reverse complement strand
GCTAGGAGTCAGACACGACTGTGTAACTTTCAAGTAGACAACCTGAGCGACTTCACTTTCACTTTTCACTTTCATGCATTGGAGAAGGAAATGGCAAGCCACTCCAGTGTTCTTGCCTGGAGAATCCCAGGGATGGGGGAGCCTGGTGGGCTGCTGTCTATGGGGTCACACAGAGTTGGACACGACTGAAGCGACTTAGCAGCAACAGCATGGTAGATACTAGGGACACAGGTTGAACAAGCAGCATATAACCCCAGAAGAGCAGTTATAAAACTCAACAGTATGAATAAAGTTGATATTACCAAGATATCATGGAAATAAAGTTATAATATAGACAAAAAATGAGAGACTCAAAATAACAAACTGGTTTGGATTTCACTCTGCAGTGGAATTATATAGGTTACTCTAGCTGCTAAGTGTGGTCTTTCTATGTGAGTGATACAGCTCAAGACAATTCTTTATGGAAAATTTAAAAAAATTACTTGGGAAGATAGCTCTCATTTAAAGGGAAAAAATGAGGAACAAAAATTTTCCCATGAAGTAAATGGAAATTTTCAAATATTCCTTATCCAATTTCAGAAAAAAATAAGAAACTTAGAGAAGAAAGGAAAGGTATCCATATACCAGACAGAATAGAAAGCTTAATCGAGTGACTTACTTAAATTATATGGAGAAGTTGAAATCAAAGAAATAGAAAGACCAGGAAATAAATGTAAGGAATAAGAGCTCTTTCTGCAATCTGATCAAGAATCACAATTTCTGCCTCTAATGATTTGACTGCTGTAATAACTGACACTTCTTCAGCCCCAGGACAATTGGCCCTTTTACAGCTGCCATCCCAAAGAATCTTCTTAGAAATCTCTTTATGTCTTTATTTCTCAGACTGCAGATGAAGGGGTTCAGCATGGGTGTGACCACTGTGTACATCACACAGGCTGTTTCACTTGAGTGTGAGCCATGGGTAGCAGCAGAGCTAAGGTACCCTCCTAAGCCTGTACAATAAAACAAGGAGACGACTGAGAGGTGAGATGCACAGGTGGAAAAGGCTTTATACTTCCCTCGAGCTGATGAGATTCCACATATGGAGAAAACTATCTTAGAGTAAGAGTAACATATCCCAGTGAATGGACCACCACCAAACAGCCCAATTGCAAAATACATCATCACATTATTGAGAAAGGTATTAGAACAGGCAAGTTGGATCACATCTTTGAATTCACAGAAAAAGTGGGGGATTTCCAAGACGGTACAGAAAGACAGTCGTAATGCCAGTAAGCTTTGTAACAAGGAATTCAAGGCACCTATTAGCCATGATATCAGCACCAGCAGTCCACAGAGAACCGGGTTCATGATGACTGTGTAGTGCAGGGGGTGGCAGATGGCTATGAAGCGGTCATAGGACATCACAGTCAGAAGAAA
>NW_011490756.1:0-387 GCF_000754665.1 Bison bison bison | reverse complement strand
CAAAATGTTGGAGCTTCAGCTTCAGCATCAGTCCTTCCAATGAATATTCAGGGTTGATTTCATTTAAGATTGACTGGTTTGATCTTGCAGTCTAAGGGACTCTCAGGGGTCTTCTCCAGCTCCACAGTTCTAAAGCATCAATTCTTGAGTGTTCAGCCTTTTTTGTGATTCAATTCTCACATCTGTACATGACTACTGGAAAACCATAGCTTTGACTATAGGAACCTTTGTCAGCAAAGTGATGTCTCTGCTTTTTAATACACTGTCTAGGTTTTTCATAGCTTTTTTTCCAAGGAGGAAGTATCTTTTAATTTCATGGTTGCAATCACCATCCACAGTGATTTTGGAGCCCAAGAAAATAAATGAAAATGTAGAATTCCTCTCCTG
>NW_011490755.1:15797-16704 GCF_000754665.1 Bison bison bison | reverse complement strand
AGAAAAAAGTCAAATAAATAGCCTAACTCTACACCTAAAGCAACTAGAAAAGGAAGAAATGAAAAACCCCAGGGTTAGTAGAAGGAAAGCAAAAATCAACAAAGCTAAAACCTGGTTTTTTGAGAAGATAAAGAAAATTGACAAACCATTAGCCAGACTCATCAAGAAACAAAGGGAGAAGAATCAAGTCAACAAAATTAGAAATGAAAATGGAGATATCACAACAGACAACACAGAAATATAAAGGATCATAAGAGACTCCTATCAGCAACTATATGCCAATAAAATGGACAACTTGGAAGAAATGGACATACTCATAGAAATGTACAATTTTCCAAAAGTGAACCAGGAAGAAATAGAAATTCTTAACAGACCCATCACAAGCACAGAAATTGAAACTGTAATCAGATATCTTCCAACAAACAAAAGCCCAGGACCAGATGGCTTCACAGCTGAATTTTACCAAAAATTTAGAGAAGAGCTAACACTTATCCTACTAAAACTCTTCCAGAAATTTGCAGAGGAAGGTAAATTTCTAAACTCATTCTATGAGGCCAACATCACCCTAATAGCAAAGCCAGACAAAGATCACATAAAAAAAGAAAACTACAGGCCAATAACACTGTTGAACATAGACGCAAAATTCCTTAACAAAATTCTAGCAAACAGAATCCAAGAACATATTAAAAAGATCATACATCATGACTAAGTGGACTTCATCTCAAGGATGCAAGGATTCTTCAATGTTTGCAAATCAATCAATGTGATATACCACATTAACAAATTGAATAATAAAATCCATAGGATTATCTCAATGGATGCAGAGAAAGCCTTTGACAAAATTCAACATCGATTTATGATTTAAAAAAAAAAAAAACCCTCCAGAAATCAGGGATAGAAGGAACAT
>NW_011490755.1:14726-15697 GCF_000754665.1 Bison bison bison | reverse complement strand
AGCAAGGATCTCATTCAAATATGAAGGAGAAATCAAAAGCTTTACAGACAAGAAAAAGCTGAGAGAATTCACCAACACCAAACAAGCTCTCCAAAAAATGCTAAATGATCTTATCTAGACAGGAAACACAGAGAGGGTGTATAAACTGGAACCCAAAACAACAAACTAAATGGCAACAGGGTCATACTTATCAATAATTATCTTAAATGTAAATGGGTTGAATGCCCCAACCAAAAGACAAAGACTGGCTGAATGGATACAAAAACAAGATCCCTATATATGTTGTCTGCAAGAGACCCACCTCAAAACAAAGGACACATACAGGCTGAAAATGAAGGGCTGGAAATAGTTATTTCATGCAAATGGAGACCAAATGAAAGCAGGAATAGCAACACTCATATCAGATAAAATAGACTTTAAAATAAAGGCAATGAAAAGAGACAAAGAAGGACACTACATAATGATCAGAAGATAAATCCAAGAAGAAGATATAACAATTATAAATACATATGCATCCAACATAGGAGAACTGCAATATATAAGGCAAATGCTAACAAGTATTAAAGGGAAAATTAACAATAAAACAATAATAGTGGGAGACTTTAATACCCCACTCACACCTATGGATAGATCAACTAAACAGAAAATTAACAAGGAAACACAAACTCTAAATGATACAACAGACCAGTTATCCTAATTGATTTCTACAGGACATTTCACCCCAAAACAATGAATTTCAACTTTTTCTCAAGTGCAAATGGAATCTTCTCCAGGATAGATCACATCTGGGCCATAAATATAGCCTTGGTAAATTAAAAAAAAAAAAACTAAAATCATTCCAACCATCTTTTCTGACCACAATGCAGTAAGGTTAGATCTCAATTACAAGAAAAAAACTATTAAAAATTCCAACATACGGAGGCTGAACAACACGCTGCTGACTAACCAAAAAATCAAAAAAGAAATCAAAA
>NW_011490755.1:10571-11449 GCF_000754665.1 Bison bison bison | reverse complement strand
CCTATTATACAGAGTGAAGTAAGCCAGAAAGAAAAAGTACAGACTAGACTAAAAAGTATGTTGAGACTCTAGATGAGAGATGATTAGGGTCTAAATGAAAGTAGTGTCAATAAGGATGCAGAAGACAGAAACAACAGGAAAGATTTTTGAAATATAGAAGATTAGGATATTTACGTCACAACATAGTTTAGGTTAACATGAAAACGGAGTTTGTATAAGAGACTACTATGACCAAGTATATGCCAGTAAAATGGAAAACTTTGAAGAAATAGGCAAATTCTTAGAAAACAATAACCTTCCAAAACTGAACCAGGAAGAAATAGAAAATTTGAACAAACCAATCACAAGAATGGAAGTCAAAACTGTAATAAAAAATTTTTCAAAAAACAAAAGCCCAGGACCAGATTGATACACAGGTGAATTTTACCAAAAATTTATAGAAGAGGTAATACCTATCTTACTCAATTTTCTTCCAGAAAATTGCAGAGGAAGGTAAACCCCAAAACTCATTCTATGAGGCCGCCATCACACTATTACTAAAACCAGAAAAAGGTGCCACAAAAAAAGAAAAAAGAAAAGGAAGAAAGAAAACTACAGGCCAATATCACTGATGAACATAGATACAAGCATCCTCAATAAAATTCTATCAAGCTGAAACCAACAATATATTAAAAAGATCATACATCATGATTAAGTGGGCTTTATTCCAAAGATGAAATGATTCTTCAATATTCTCAAATCAATCAATGTGATACACCATATTAACAAATTGAAAGATAAAAACCATGTGATCATCACAATAAAAGCAGAGAAAGCTTTTGACAAAATTCAGCACCCATTTATAATCAAAAAAAAAAAAAAAACCTCTCCAGAAAGTA
>NW_011490755.1:9412-10471 GCF_000754665.1 Bison bison bison | reverse complement strand
GGACTGTAGCCTACCAGGCTCCTCCGTCCATGGGATTCTCCAGGCAAGAATACTGGAGTGGGTTGCCATGGAGAAATGCAAATCAAAACCACAATGAGGTACCATTTCACGCCATTCAGAATTGCTGTTATCCAAAAGTCTGCAAACAATAAATGCTGGAGAGGGTGTGGAGAAAAGGGAACCCTCTTACCCTGTTGATGGGAATGCAAACTAGTACAGCCACTATGGAGAATAGTGTGGAGATTCATTAAGAAACTTGAAATAGAGCTGCCATATGACCTAGCAATCCCACTCCTGGCATACACACCAAGGAAACCAGAATTGAAAGAGACACGTGTACCCCAATGTTCATCACAACACTGTTTATAATAGCAAGGACATGGAAGCAACCTATATGTCCATCAGCAGATGAATCGATAAAACAGCTGTGTTATATATACTCAATGGAATATTACTCAGCCCTAAAAAGAATGCATTTGAATTAGTACTAATGAGGTGGATGAAACTGGAGAGTGAAGTAAGCCAGGAAAAAAAACAAAAAACAAAACACCAATACAGGATACTAACACATATATATGAAATTTAGAAAGATGGTAGCGATAACCCTATATGTGAGACAGCAAAAGAGACACAGATGTATAGAACAGTGTTTTGAACTCTGTGGAAGAAGGCGGGATGATTTGAGAGAATATCACTGAAACATACATGAAATATCATACATGAAACAGATCACCAGTCCAGGTTCGATACATGAGACAGGGTTCTCAGAGCTCTGGGATGACCCAGAGGGGTGGGATGGAGAGGTAGGTGGGAGGGAGGCTCAGGATGGGAACACATGTACACCCATGGCTGATTCATGTCAATGTATGGCAAAAAAAACAAAAAACAAAAAACATTACAATATTGTACAGTAATTAGCCTCCAATTAAAATAAACAAATTTTAAAAAATGCAAATTCCTGAATCCTACCTCTAGAAGGGCCCAGTGATCTGCATTTGCAATCACCAAAAATGATTTTTAAACAGGTGAGAAACTAGTACTCCTTAAATGACAATGCAT
>NW_011490755.1:4482-5880 GCF_000754665.1 Bison bison bison | reverse complement strand
GGTTTGCCATGACCAAATATTCTGAAAAAGAACATAAAATTTGGTCTCTGTAAGAACATCACACTATGACGCTGGTGCACACTATTGTGCACAGTATATGCAACAAAAGCATCCTTCTGAGATCCCTAGAGATATGTTGTTTTAAATTCCAATCTGTTAGTGTAAATAATTCATGCCATATTCACACATTTTGGGATATATTAATGGAATTATATAAAACTATTTGGAAAAAAGAATACCTACAAAGAAAATCACTTTAAATTACAAAAGATGTTCATATTTATAAGCTGTAAATTTTATCTTCCATTGGCATAAAATATTATCAATCCATTGCTTCAGAAGCAGGTCTAGGCATCAGAGTTACTGGAAAATCTGACCAAAAATTATGTGAAACTTTGTATTCTTTGACCAACATCAGCAAAGTTTCAGTTATGCAAGGTAAATATATTCTAATATAAAGCTTGGAGATTACAGTTAAGAAAGCACTGTCGTATACTTGAAATTTCCTGAGAAAGTAAAGTTTATATTAAGTAATTTTATCCACCCCCCAAGCATATATAAACACAGAAGAAAATTGTAAACCTGTGAAGGTGATGGATATATTAAATAGCTTGATTATGGTTGGTGATCATTTCATAATGTATACATACCAAAACATCAAGTTTCACATGTTAAATGTATATACAGTTCATGTGCCAATTAAACCTCAATAAAGCTGCTAAAAAAAAATCTCACAAGAGAAAAGCAATACGTTGCCTGAACCTCTTTACTGCTTAAGAAATGAATGTACCACAGGATAACTATACTTCTTTGGCCATTTATTACTTTTTCATTAGGGGTATATTGCATAGGAACTAAGACAATCAATGTCAAAAACTGTTCATAATATACTATTTGGTGATTCATTTTAAGGAAAAACATGAAGATAAAAAATGGTGAAATTTATCTTAGTAAATATTTTACAACACAAAATATTATGTACATAAAGTGAGTTAATATCCTAGAGCTTTGTCTACACTGTTGGTGGGAATGTAAACTGCTGCAGTCACCATGGAAAACAGTACGGGAGTTCCTTAAAAAACTAAAAACAGAGTTACCATATGCCCCTGCAATACCACTCCTGGGCATATCCAGAGAAGACCAGGGCTCAAATGGATTCATGCACCTCAATGTTCACTGCAGCACTATTTACAATAGCTAAGACACGGAAACAACCGAAGTGTCCATCAACAGATGATTAGTTTAAGAAGACACACACACACACACACACACACACACACATATAATGAAATATTACTCAGGCATGAAAAGAATAAATACTGCCACTTGCAGCAACACAGAATGACCTAGAGAATATCATATTGAGTGGCATCAGACAGAGAAACACAGATATTATAT
>NW_011490755.1:0-382 GCF_000754665.1 Bison bison bison | reverse complement strand
ACCTGCACTGTCAAATATGGTAGCCACTAGGTATATGTGATTGTTTTGTTGTTGTTTAGCAGCTAAGTCACTAAGTCATGTCTGACTCTTTTGAAACCCCATGAACTGTAGCCCACCAGGTTCCTCTGCCCATGGCGTTTTCCAGGCAAGAATACTAGAGTGGGTTGCCATTTTCTTTTCCAGGGGATCTTCCTGACCCAGAAATTGAAACTGTGTCTCCTGCATCGGCAGGCCAATTCTTTACCACTGAGCCACCAGGGTTTAAATTATTAAAATTAATTTAAATCAAAACCTTAAACTTTTGATTTTTTTAATCAAAAATTTATTCCCAGCAAACTGGACTTCCCCGATAGCTCAGTTGGTAAAGAATCTGCTTGCAGTG
>NW_011490754.1:8304-9076 GCF_000754665.1 Bison bison bison | reverse complement strand
ATAATCCCTTCCATTCTATAAGGCAGAATCTTTAACTGAAATACTAGCAGTGGACTGATGTTTCTTTAGTTTTAAAATCATAGTTTTTAGTAATGTGTTTTATACTTACTTTTGAGAATAAGAGCACTACTTGATAAAAGGCGGGAATTTACTTAGCAGAATAGAGTGGAGTGCTAGGTCTAATTCTGTTTTTTGAAAATGTTCCCCTACAGAATTTTCTTCTAAAATGTAGGGTTTGTCATACTCCGTCCACTTTGCTTCCTTCCTATAACTTTTAGACTTGCTTGGGCTATTCATTGGCCTCAGAAACAGGTCACAGTATGAACCATATTATATAAGTTGCTAAGGTTGCATTGAACTGGCTATATGAATTAAAGAAGTATTCTGGGCACAAAACCATTCCCAATAGGTGTGAGTTTTGTTTTTAGTCAGTTTTCCTAGGTGAAAGTTTACGTATAGACTCAACTTTACTAACAAGCCTTGAATTCCATTGTTAGATTAATGTCCTTCATAAACCACCATATGAGCATCCAAAAGACTTGAAGCTCAGTGATGGTCGACTGCGTGTAGGATATGTGAGTTCTGACTTTGGGAATCATCCTACTTCTCATCTTATGCAGTCTATTCCAGGCATGCACAATCCTGATAAATTTGAGGTAAGACTAGTGTTTCCCTAGAGCCGCTATTGTCACCATTAGGTGTTAAGCCCAGTGTCTTTTTAGGAAAGATATGAGCCGAGGTTATTAAATACATATTATGTGCTACCTTTCAG
>NW_011490754.1:4067-4996 GCF_000754665.1 Bison bison bison | reverse complement strand
TCTGGTTAACTGTCCTTTGACACAATAGGATAGATGTGCCTAAGTTATGAAAAAAGTGTAGTTCTTGAAAATGCATAGGGACAAAGAATTAAAGGTAAGGATACAATGCCCACAGGTACATGTTTATGGAGACATGCAGTTTGTAGTTGATATAAACAGTTGTTCTATGTTATAAATTGGAAAAACCGTTTAGCACTTGGAAGTTTAGTTTGAAATATTACTTGATTGGCTAAAGAAGTCCACCCTCGTTTGTTTACTTATTTAATTTTAGACCCTTTTGATGAAGGTTCTTAGTTTTTCATATGATTTTTTTTCTTCTTCTAGGCAATGTGGCTGGGGTATCCTGGGACTAGTGGCGCACTTTTCATGGATTATATCATCACTGATCAGGAAACTTCACCTGCTGAAGTTGCTGAGCAATATTCTGAGAAGCTGGCTTATATGCCTCATACTTTCTTTATTGGTGATCATGCTAATATGTTCCCTCACCTGAAGGTAGGTAGAAAAACAGTGCTATAGGGGAATTGCAAAGAACTGTAGTCATTTATTTCTTACTACTGTTCCTGTGCATTCTAACAGATACGTTTGAAACTTTTTTTTTATTAGAAAAAAGCAGTTATCGATTTTAAGTCCAATGGACACATTTATGACAATCGGATTGTGCTGAATGGCATCGACCTCAAAGCATTTCTTGATAGTCTACCAGATGTGAAAATTGTCAAGGTCAGAACCTGGTCAATATTGTAATTGAAATAAAGTTATCTGCATTTGGGATCTTTCCCCTAATGATGTATTTTTGTGTAATTATTTTAAGATGAAATGTCCTGATGGAGGAGACAATGTGGACAGCAGTAATACAGCTCTTAATATGCCTGTCATTCCTATGAATACTATTGCAGAAGCAGTTATTGAAATGATTAACAGAGGAC
>NW_011490754.1:0-430 GCF_000754665.1 Bison bison bison | reverse complement strand
ATTCAATGTAGAATTAAACTCTCCTTCCTCTGTATCCTGTTTTGGTGATACTGTGGGCCCATTTTAATGGCACTTAACCATATTTTTACTCTGCATTAATGTATTCTTAATTTGTGTTCTTGTATTTTTGCGTCTGGGAATTTGAATTCTGTTTAATATCATTAAGGCTAATTGAATCAGTCTGAGATTGTATATAATAAATTTTTATTTTTTTATTCTGTAGATTCCATGCAATGGAAAAGCAGCTGATCGCATCCATCAAGATGGTATACACATCCTTGTAAATATGAATGGTTATACCAAGGGTGCTCGAAATGAACTCTTTGCTCTCAGGCCAGCTCCTATTCAGGTAAAGGAAATAATAATCACAACATTCATTATGTTTATTGGGCTAAAAAGACAGTGATATGTTTTTCCCCCCTCTGGTTAA
>NW_011490753.1:31988-33057 GCF_000754665.1 Bison bison bison | reverse complement strand
TTCACTTTCACTTTCTGTTTTCCCTTTACTGAAAACTATTTTCCTTTTTCTCCACTATATATTATTTTTGCTCTCTCAAAAGTTCAGTTTAAGGATCATCTTTTATGTTTGATTCTTGGCTAATGTAGCTAAAGGTTTGTTTTTTGGCTTACTATGCTTCAGTCCCATGGCTATTTAGTGTAGTAGTTAAGGCATAGACTCTTAATCCAGACTGCTTAAGTTTCAGTCTTAACTCTGCCACTTACTACCTATGTGTATTTGAGCATGTTACTTAGCCTGTCTGTGATTTCACTTCCTTATTTATTAAAATATATTAATAATAATTGAATCTATAGTTTGTTGGAGGTTGAATGAGTTAATATTTTCCAAGTACATATAGTATGTGCTACATAAGCATTTGCTATCATTAATATGGCAGTTCTCAAAGCATACTTTGTGATGTTTTTCATGAGATGTTAAATCGTATAAATTCTAACTTCAAAAGAAACTGGTGGAAGGGGGTTCAGGAAGAGTTCAGGAAGAGAGAAGGGAAAAGTTATGAGAGGCAGTATACCATGTATCAAGATACAAAAATAGTATGTTTTTTTTTTTTTTAAACCAATAAGAAAGCACTTGCTTTAGATATATTTAGTTGGCAATAGAACCTCCAAGTGGAAATTTCTGGAGACAGTTTGAGAAACTGATTTGGAGCTCAGATGCAATTTCAGGACTAGAATACAGATTTGAGAATTATTCTACAGAGAAAATGCCTGAAGTATTGAGATTTCACCAAGGGAAATCACAGGGCACTAAGACTGACTTCTGGTAATTGCCTGCATTTAAGAAGTGGGAGAAAGAAAAGAGAAAGAAGGAGTCATTGAAAAGATCAAGGAACATGCTGTGACCCCATATTCACCAAATAGTTCTAAGAAAGCAAGGACAACCAGCAGTTCTTGTTAAATGCTTAAGAACACTCTTGTTTTGCTTGAGTTTGGCAGTTAGGGCTAGTGAATAAGAGATCACTGATGATCTCCAGAGAACAAATTAGGTAAAGCCACAGGATATAAAGAATGCAGGGGGTCATGAGGCA
>NW_011490753.1:28936-29327 GCF_000754665.1 Bison bison bison | reverse complement strand
TCTGAGGGTTGTCTTTTAATATTGTTTGTTTCCTTTGATGTGCCAAAGTTTTTAAGTTTAATTAGGTCTCATTTGTTTATTTTTGTTTTTATTTCCACTATTCTAGGAGGTGGGTCAAAAAGAATCTTGCTTTGATTTGTGTCAAAGTGTGCACTGGCCTATGTTTTCCTCTAAGAGCTTTACAGTTTCTGGCCTTTCATTTAAGTCTTTAATACATTTTTAGTTTATTTTGAAGTATAATGTTAGACAGGGTTCTAATGTTGGGAATTCCCTAGAGGTCCAGTGGTTAGGACTTAGCATTTTCATTGTCATGGCCTATGCTCAATCCCTGGTTGGAGACGTAAGATCCTGCAAGCTGCAAGGTGTTGCTGAAGAAAAAAAAGCAGAGATG
>NW_011490753.1:27014-28015 GCF_000754665.1 Bison bison bison | reverse complement strand
TAATCATCAGGAAAATGCAAATCAAAACCACAATGAGATACCACCTCACAAATGTTAGAATATCTATTATTAAAAAGACAAGTGATAACAAATTTTTGTGAGGATGTGGGAAAAAAGTAATTTTTATACATCATTGATGGAAATGTGAATTGGCACATCCATAATGGAAAACAGTATAGACATTTCTTTACTATAGTTTAATAATTTATTGTTGACACAACACAGAAGTACCCTAATACCAGTTCTCACAGGGACAACAATGATTTCCCTGGGTGGCCACTATTTATCCAGCATGCCAGACTCCACTCTGGCAATGTAGAATGTAGGCTTGACTGTGAAATGGCTCCTTAGACATTTTCTCCCTGGGTAGTGTATTTGCAAGAGCCTGTTCTCAGCTTCAAGTGTGATGATCTTAATTTCTCAAATAACAGAAACTATGCTGTACTAGTTATGTGGCCTCAGACAAATCGTTTCCCCTCTCTGGGCTTCAGAACTTCCATCTATAAAACAAAATGCTTAGACTAGATGAACACTAATGTATCCTTAATTTCTATCAATTTCTCCATCAATGGCATTTTTTGGTATCAACTCTCTGTGTCTCTACACATACACACACAGACACACACACATGCATCCCACTCTTATTTTATAAAGTTGAAACAATATGGTAATAAGGAAAGACCATCAGATTTGTCCTCAAAATAATTCAGTTTCTATCTTATCTCTGCTATCAAGTAACCCCAGAAAGATGACATCATATCATATACCTATATTCAATGATTCAATCTGTAAAATGGATGGAAAAAGAGATTTCAGCTAAATAAATTTATAAAGGTATTTCCTTTCTAGCTCTGAGGATCAAACATCTCAACAGTGTGGTACTTTATAGGGATCGTTCTGAAGTTCTTAGCTTATTTATTCAAAGAACCATTTCCATGATTCCCCAGGCTCTCTACAATTCCTTGTATCCAATCAATAACTAAATCTCCCCAAATAGCTCC
>NW_011490753.1:23436-26803 GCF_000754665.1 Bison bison bison | reverse complement strand
TCAGATATGCCATGTCTATACAAAATCCAAGATATGCACTGTGGGAGCCCTAAAATGTAGACTAATGTATTTAGACCTCATGAGCTAGGAGGTTTACACATTTATAAGATACCCAAAAAGTAAATAACAAATGTAGAAATTGAATATCATTCCCATCAAAATTAGTAAGATATCACCTGATAGTTATCTTCTGATTGGTAAGGTCCAGATGCCACATCAATCACTTGATTACACCTGAAGCAAAATTGAACCATGAGCAATCAGGAACATAGGATACTAACCAAAAACACACTGTACCAGACCAACTTAATTTTACATTGGAACAAATTAGAATCATTATAAAACAAAGGCCCTCATCAGGTATGCTTGATTTCAGGAAAAGCAGACAACAGATGCTTTCTGGGTTGTTGGTTGAGACACACTTGGCCTCAGGGATGATTTGCGTGCATAGAAGAATTTGAAGGGATGTTCAGCTGATGATTTCAGAAAGCACTGGGTCAAATAATGGACAGGAATAATTGTCTACTTATAAAGAAATGTATAAACCTTTAGTGCACAAAAGATTTCTTCAAATCCCAATATGATCATATTAGTTGAAAGTGACAACAAATGAAGGCATTCAAAGACCACTGCTGCCTAGGACCAGAGCTGTGGAGTTCACTGAGTTTGTATTCATTGGCCATGCAATATTATTTTCTATGTCTCTCTCTTTTTGTGCTATCTGTCCCTTTCCCACAGCTCTTCATGTGCTTTATGGCTTCACACTGTCTCATGGTGGCCCAGGATTCCCTTCTGTGACCTTTCCCCTAAGAGCAGAAGCCGTGGACTTCCCTATTCCCCCTCTGAACTCTAAAGTTCTTCTGCTCTGCCTCCTTCTCACCACAGTACCCAGCTCTCTAATGGCTCCATCCATCTGACAGGACAAAATGAGAGGCTAAGAATTTACAACAGCATGAGTTAGTTACCTCTTCCAAGATGATCAGCATGTTAACACAAATAACTAAATCCAAAAATGTGAACCTCTAGTGGTTGTGGATTTTTCAAGCACGTCAGGAAGCTAGAAGAATGATTTTTCCTTTTAAAACAAGAGAACTTAAAATACAGACATAAATCCTGATGCTGGCTCTGCTGCTAGTTGACAACGTGGTTTTGTACAAGTCATTTGGTTTCTATGAGTGTCAGGTTTCCTCTCTGAAAATTGAAGTGGATTATCTAGATTCTTTTCAATTCTAATGATCTGTACTCAATAAATCTCAGTACATTTACTACTCCATTTATTCTACCTCTCCATACACTTTGTCCTAGTTGTCACCAAACACACTAATAGAGAGAGAAGCCTGTGTTTTCTACATTTCATGTCACTGCTACCAAACATAATTGACTCAAGAGAACCAAATTCACTGTAATGGACACTAAGCAAAAGGTGTTGGCAAAAGTGGTATGAGATTTCTTTTGCACAATAGGTGGACATACTTACAAAAGGGTACATGTAGAATAAGATGTTTATGACCTATAATGGGAAGAATATTGAACTTAAAGTCAAGCAAAAAAAAAAGTTCAGTCACTCAGTAGTGTCCGACTCTGTGACCCCATGGACTGCAGCACACCAGGCTTCCCTGTCCATCACCAACTCCAGGAGCTTACTCAAACTCATGTCCATCGAGTCAGTGATGCCATCCAACCATCTAATCCTCTGTTGTTCCCTTCTCCTTGGAATAAAATCCTGGATCTATTGCTTAGTAGCTCTAGGAAAGCCTTTTAGTTTCTTGAACACCCAGTTCCCTGTTTTCTAAACCAAAATCTCTTCAGACTTTCCAAGTCTGAAGGTTGCTGTAAAGGTTAAAAGAGAAAGTGCATGTGGAGTATTTGACAGTCTGGAAAATAGTAGGGTTTCTGTTCACATTACTGAAGTCTGGGTTAGAAATAGGAATTTCTCAAGCTTTCACCTGAGAAAAACTTTTATGCCAATTAGATAGGTATAATGTCCTCAAGGTTCATGCATGTTGTCTCGTAGGGCAGAATTTCTTTCCTTTTTAAGGCTGAATAATATTTCATTCTATGTGTATACCATGTTCTCTTTATTCATCCATTTGCCAATGGAAATTTAGGCTATTTCCACTTCTTGGAATAATTCCACTTACAGGAAGTGTTTAAAATAATCAAACTCATAGAAGCAGACAGTAGAATGGTAGTTACCAGGGGTTGGAGATGTGAAATGGGGAAGTGATTTTTAGTGGGTATAAAATTTCAGTTATGAAAGGTGTAAAAGTTCTACAGACCTGTTGTACAACACTGTGCTAATAGTTCACACCTGAAGCAAAACTGAATTATATGCAATACTATATTGTACACTTAAAATGTGCTAATAAGGTTAATCTCAAGTGTTCTTACCATGATTTAAGAATCGATGGTATATGGACTAGACACACGATGGTAAGGAGTAGGTGGACACGGAGTACACCTTCACGGATGTATCAGAAATACACCTTCGACACAGAAGATCTCTAAGAACATTAGCTGAGAGTGGGCAGAGTCCCTGACCACTGGAAAGGAATACATATATTCACACAAAACTCAGTAGGACAAAGGAAGTTGGAGAAAAAGAGGAGAGTGAGCAGGACTGAACATGCCCTCAGAGATTGGGGTACTGAGGCCGAGGCAAAACCCCTAAATTGGGGCAATTGTTTGGGACAGTGGAGAAGCACTTGAGGCTGTTACAGAGTGCAGCAGCTGATCTATGACAGTCTCTATGGAATGAGAACCACACAAAAAATCCCTGCCACAGTCCTATGTACCCTGGACAGGGATGCAAGTCCCCTAGAAAGTGCAGTGGCTGGGAGCTGGATCATAGGCATTGGAGAACAAGCCCAGGGTGAAGTCTGTTGCTGACTGATGGGCGACAGCCCAAGGAAACATGAGGGAATAGAGCACAGTGGGAAATGCCTTTGGAAGAAAGTTGATCTGGCATGGAGGCAAGGCATACAGCTGAGTCATGTGCAGGGTGTGGAGTCATCACTTTAGCCTCTCCTCACATGCCAGCAGGGGCAGTTGACTAATAGAGAAGTGCCATAGCCAGGGTGGTCATTTAAGTGCCTGATGTGCTGAGGAATACAGAAGGACCCTAATCAAGGTGGTCATTTAAGTGCCTGATACACCGGGTAGCAGAGAAGGACCAGCCAAGGAGGCCCTTTGAATGCCATCTGTCAGAGGCTAGAAAGACTCTAATAGCAACATAGCTCCTGTGGTTGAGATTACTGGTATCCCTATGCACTGGGTGCCAGCAGGGTCCCTGCGATCCAAGCTGTCATGCCACTTCCATACTTGATCCCCACTGGGACAGAGCTGCCAGAGGCTAGAAAAAAACCTA
>NW_011490753.1:20747-23007 GCF_000754665.1 Bison bison bison | reverse complement strand
ACCAGCTATACAAGCTACAGATTAAATCCATGTGATTAAAAGGCAAACTCTTTGTCTACAGAATATATAAAAGGACAATGAGAGTTTCCACAATAGAAAATGCACTCTGGTAGTTGTGGACATTGGAGGCAAGTACATGCAGGAGTAGGGCCAGATTACAGTTTGAGATGTCCCCACAGCAAGTTCAGACCCCAGCCTATTATTGGAAGGCATTCTAGGGAGGTGGAGGTGGACTGTGACTTAAAGCGAGGGAAAGGATGCTGACAGCTGAGATCCAAGAAAAACATTTATTACTATTCTTAGATTTTGATTTGTTCTGTAATTGGTTCTGGAAGTTTTTTTCTTCTTTTCTTTCTTTTCTCATCTGTTGCTAAGGCTGTTGATTTTATTATTATTATTAACTCTAAGCTTTTGAGAACTTTTTTAATAACATTTTTAAGTTCCTTTATATACTTCTACATCTATGTTGACATTTTACTGTTCTGTGGGGGTTTTTGTCCTTTGTTGTTGTTGTTGTTTTGTTTTGTAAGTTTGATTGTTTTTCTTAGTGCTCATTTCCAGCTGTAGTTATTTTTTAATATATGTAAATCTCTTATATACTTTTATTTAACTTTGCTTTTATATTTTTTATTTTTTCTATTTTTATTACTTTTCTTTCTCTTTTTCAACATGTTCATTCGTTTACCCTATTTTTTTTTTGGTTTTGTTTTGTTCCCCAGATGTCACTCTGCTTTGGTTTTGTTTTCCATTTTATGTTTTGGTTAGTTTTGTTTTTAATTGGTTGATATCATTTTTAGTTTCCTTTGCTCACCAGGGCACTTTCTCATACTTACTTTTCTTTAAACAGTTGTGGTTTTGTGTGTGTGTGTGTGTGTGTGTGTGTGTGTGTGTGTGTTCCACTCTTTTTCTTATTACCAGTCTGATTCTAAATATAACATTTATTTGGGTTCATCTTTTGTTTCTTAATATGTTTTGCTTACTGATTTTAGGTGCTTGTTTTAATCTCCTTTAACACCAAAAAAATTTAAAAAAAAATCAGAATCTCAGTTACCTGGCTAGAGATCAGGCCTTGCCACTTGGAGTGGGAGCACTGAGTCCAGGACCCTAGACTGCCAGAAAACTCCTAACCCCAGAGTGTATTCCCACATGAAAACTCCCATGAAGGCCTCCACCTATATACAAGACCTGGCATCACCCAACTGCAGGCAGCATCCAGTTCAGGACTCCTCACTCAAATAACGAGCAAGACAAAAACACAAACACAAACATCAGCAAACATGATTACAACAGACACCCCAAAACATACCACCTCATGCAGCCCTACCCATCCAAGAGGAAAAAACCCACCTCCTCCTAGCAGAATGCAAGTGCAAGTCACTCCCAACACAAAGCCTACACAAATGAATGGACCAACTTTATACACCAAAGGCAAAGGCCAAAAGAAACAAGTAATATGACCCTAAGTCGGTAAAGGAGACCTCAAGCACAGTAATTAGGAAAAAATGAAAAAAAAAGAGAAATATTGTGAAAATGTAGAAACAATGTAGAAATTCACAAGACTGAACAAAAGAAGAGGAAATAGGCAAACCACTTGAAAAAGAATTCAGAGTAATGATAGTAAAGATGTTCCAAAAACCTCAAAAATAAAATGGAGAAAGTGGAAGAATCAATCAACACACTTACCAAGGAACTAAAAGAAATGAAGAATAAACAAACAGAGGTGAACAATTACTGAAATTAAGAATTTCAGTATTCTTAATTACTGAAATTAAGAATGCTCTAGAAGGAAACAATGGCAGAATAACTGAGGCAGAAGAAAAATAACTGGCATGGAACATAGAATGGTGGAAATAATTTCTGAAGAGTAGAATAATGGAAAAAGAATTAAAAGAATTGAGGATAGTCTCAGAGACCTCTGGTAAAATATTAAATGCACTATCATTTGCATTATATGTATCCAGGGAGAAGCAGAGGGGGGGAAAAGGGTCTGAGAAAAATTTTGAAGAGATTACAGTTGAAAATTTTCCCAACATGGGAAAGGAAATAGTTAATCAACTCCAAGAAGTGAAGATAGTCCTATACAGGATCAACCTAGTGAATAAACACACTGAGTCACATACCAATCAAGCTAACAAAGATGAAACACAAAGAAAGAATATTAAAAGCAGCAAGGGAAAAGCAACAAGTAACATACAAGGGAAACCTCATATGATTAATGGCTGATCTTTCAGCAGAAACTCTGTAGGCCAGAAGGCAATGG
>NW_011490753.1:18857-20647 GCF_000754665.1 Bison bison bison | reverse complement strand
GTCAATAAGAACATATATATCAATAATTATTTTAAGTGTAAATGGATTAAATGTTCCAACCAAAAGACACAGACTGGCTGAGTTGATACATAAACAAGATCCACAAGTATGTTGTCTACAAGAGATCCACTTCAGACGTAGAGAACACACACAGACTGAAAGTGAGAGGATAGAAAAAGATATTCCATACAAATGCAAATCAAAAAAAAAAAAAAAAAACTGGAGTGGCAAACCTCATATCAGACAAAATAGACCTTAAAATAAAGAATATTACAAGAGATAAAAGACAGTACATAATAATCAAGGGATTAATCCAAGAAGAAGACATAACAATGGTAAAATTTATGCAACCAACATAGGAGCACCTCAATACATAAGGCAAATACTAACATACATAAAAAAGGAAATTGACATTAACACAAAAATAGTAGGGGACCTTTAACACCCCACTTACACCAATGGAAAGATCATCAAAGTGGAAAATTAATTAGGAAACACAAGCCTTAAATGAAACATTAGACCAAATGGAACTAATTGATATTTTTAGGACATTCCGTCTGAATGGAGAAGAATAAACTTTTTCTCAAGTGCACATGCAACATTATCCAGGCTACACCACACATTATCAAGGCTCAGTAAATTTAAGAAAACTGAAATTGCATCAAGCATCTTGTCTGAATACAATGCTATGGGACCAGATATAAATCACAGGGAAAAAAAAAAAACTATTAAAAAACACAAACACATGGAGATTAAACAATGTTTCTAAATAACAAACAGGTTATTGAAGAAATAAAAGGGGAAATCAAAAATTTCCCTGAAAAACATGACAATGAAAACACGATGACCCAAAAATTATGGGAGGCAGCAAATGCAGTTCTAAGAAGAAAGTTCACAGTAATACAATTCTACTTTAAAAAACTAGAAAAACATTGAATAGACAACTTGACTTTACACCTAAAACAGCTGGGAAAATGAGAACAAAAAAAAAAAGTTAGTAGAAGGAAAATAATCATAAAAATCAGAGCTGAAATGAGAAAGAAATGAAGGAAACAGCAGTACATATTAACAAAATTAAAAGCTATTTCTTTCAGAAGATTAAAAAAATTGACAAACCATTACGTAAGAGATTATTACAATCAACTATATGCCAAAAAAGTTGACAACCTGGAGGAAATGGACAGATTCTTAGAAAAGTTCAAATTTTTAAGCCTGAACCAGGAAGAAATAGAATCTATGAGCCAGCCAATTACAAGCACTGAAATCCAAACTGTGATCAAAAGTCTCCCAAAAAAGCAAAATCCCAGGGCCAGATATTTTAACAGGGAATTCTATCAAGCATTTAGAGAAGAGTTAATGCCCATCCTTCTGAAAGTCTTTCAGAAAATTGTGGATGAAGGAACACTTCCAAACTACAAGACAACTATCACCTTAATACCAAAATCAGACAAAATATAACCAAACAAAAGGGAATTTCAGGCCAATATTTCTAATGAACATAGATATGAAAATAATCAACAAAATTTTAGCAAACAGAATTCAACAGCACATTAAAAAGATCATACATCATGATCATGTTGGGTTTATCCCAGGGATGCAAGGAATCTTCAATATAAGCAAATCAATCAATGTGATGACCATATTAACAAATTGAAAGGGAAAAACCATATGATAATCTCAATAGATACAGAAAAAACTTTTGACAAAACTCAGCACACATTTATGATTAAAAAAACTCTTGAAAAAATGGGCATAGAAGAAACTTACCTCAACATAATAAAAGTCATATA
>NW_011490753.1:16639-18249 GCF_000754665.1 Bison bison bison | reverse complement strand
TTAAGATGCTCAACATCACTCATTATCAGAGAAATAAAAATCAAAACTACAATAATGTATCATCCCACAGCAGTCATAATGGCCATCATCAAAATATCTACAAGCAATAAATGCTGGAGAGGGTGTGGAGAAAAAGGAACCTTCTTGCACTGTTGGTGGGAATGTAATTGATACAGCTATTATGGAAACCAGTGTGTAAATTTCTTAGAAAGCCAGGAATAAAACTACCATATGACCCAGAATCCCACTACTAAGCATATATCCTGAGGAAATCAAAATTCAAGAAGTTACATGTACTCCAGTGTTCTTTGCAGCACTATTTCCAATAGCTAGGATGTGGAAGCAACCTAAATACCCATTTACAGAAGAATTGATAACCTGTGCTACATATGTACAATAGAATATTATTCAGCAATAAAAAGGAATGCATTTGAGTCAGTTCTAATGAGGTAGATGAAACTGGAGCCTATATACAGAGTGAAGTAAGTCAGAAAGAGAAAAACAAATACCATATATTAACGCATTTATGTGGAATCTACAAAGATGGTACTGAAGAAGCTGTTTGCAAGGCATTAATGCAGATGCAGACAGAAAACAGACTTATCGACACAGGCATGGGACTGGAAAGAGAGGGTGAAACAAGTGGAGAAAGTAACGTCAAAACATACACACTACCATAAGTAAAATAGATAACTAATGGAAATTTGCTATACGACTCAATGAATTAAACCAGGTCTGTGTAACAAGCTTGAGAGATGGGATTGGATGGGAGGTAGGAGGGAGGTTCAAGAAAGAGGGGACATATGTATACCTATGGCTAATTCATGTTGATGTATAGCAGAAAGTAACACAATACTGTAAACCAATTATCCTTCAATTATATACATATATTTTTTTAAAGAATGTTGGTGTTCTGGGATAACAGAGGGATAGGGTGGGGAGGGAGGTAGAAGGGGAGGTTCAAGATGGTGGGACACATGTACACCCATGGCTGATTCATGTTGATGTATACCAAAAACCACAATATTAAAGTAATTAGTCTCCAATTAAAATTAATTAATTAATTTTTAAAAAAGAACACTATTACTCATGAAGGCTATTCTGGCAAGCCAGATGGAAGTTTCAATTTGCCTCATTTGCTTTTCAGAATGAAAACTTTAAGATAGACTCCCACCATGGAAGTAATTTCAAATTGTATACTCTCTTGTTTCTTCACTTACCTACTTCTCCTGAAAGTTTGGAATATATATAGTTGGAAATGATGCTGTTTACTTTCACATAAGTAATAGGTGACTAAAAGTGCCACATTAAGCTTCCTACTTTGCCCTTCCTTAATGAGTTTCATATTTTCTTATTTGCTGTTTGTTCTGGTCTTCTTGACAGACTGGAACCTGGGGACAGGAGTTGATGAAAAGAAGGTGAAGAAAAGAAGGACGCAGGGGACCCAAGTCTCTAGTGGAACAAGGGTACTTTAATCGTGGCAGAGTGTGCTTATATATTGTTATACAAGGAAGCTTTAGACAGAAAAATAAAGTTGAGTAAAAACACCAAAACCAAATGCATAACAACAGTAACTAAGGGAATAACAATCGTCACAGGGCCAGAAGACA
>NW_011490753.1:12160-16365 GCF_000754665.1 Bison bison bison | reverse complement strand
GGGTGGTGCCAAGCGCCACCGCTAAGTAATTTAAAAAAATAAATAAATAAATAAACATTCCCTGACAGTTGTTTTTCCATCACATGTGTCCAACTCTATGTGACTCCACGGACTGCAGTATGCCAGGCTTCCCTGTCCTTCACTGTCTCCTGGATTTTGCTCAATTTCATGTCCATTGAGTTCGTAATGCTACCTAACCATTTCATCCTCCACCACTGACTTTTCCTTTTGCTTTCAATATTTCTCAGCATCAGGTCTTTTCCACACCTCTTCACATCTACAGTTTACTAAAGCAGAGAAACTGAGCATTGCTCTTTCTACAGAAAACCTTCTTCAAAATTAAAAATTAAAAAATATTCAAAAAAATGATTGTATATAAATGAAATTAATAGGCTCATCTGGAATATGATCTGTGGGAAGATCCATAAGCATATATTCTCCACACTACATTATTAAAGAGTGTAAGGAAGAACTTGAGCCATTATAAAATCCAAAGAAATATCACAAGGATATCCATGTACACTTATTTCTTTCTGTTTAGAGACAGTAAAATAAAAAGGAGAAATAGCACTTCTGGTGCATTAATTCTACTTTTCTATGTGTCCCAGAGGTTGTTGTTGTTGTTATTCTGTATTTATCAAAAAAAGAACTATGAAATGCTTCCTCAGAAAGGTAATAGCAATCTGTATTGGAAGTATTTGTGATAGTTAACAATTGATACTTTAGAGTATAATTCCTGACACTTTCTGAAGAAACTTTAAAGATCTTTATTGAAACACAATGAGTCAATCTTCTAACCAGAATTTTACTTACAGAGATATATACAGTAAGACAAAAAATACATAATTACTTTTATTTCCACATAAGAACTCAATTGGGGAGTTCCCTGGCAGTACAGTGGTTAAGACTCTTCATTTTCAAGGCAGGGGATGAGGGTTCATTCCCTGGGTGGGGAACTAAGATCCCACATGCCCTGCCATGTGGCAAAACTGTTTTCAAAACAAAAGATATGATTTTAAACCTTGTGTAACTTGGTCTTGTGTCAAGTACTAATTTCATAAAAGAAGCAATTTAACTACATATGAACTAAACACATTGTCATTTTTGTCTATGTATGACTTTAGCCATGCACTATATTTAGACATGAAAAACAAGTTCTCATCAATTTAATAAGCTTTTATGTGAATGGCTTCCCTGGTAGCTCAGCTGGTAAAAAAAATCTACCTGCAATGCAGGAGACCCTGATTCAATTCCTGGGTCAGGAAGTTTCCCTGGAGGAAAGATAGGCTACCTACTCTAGTATTCTTGGGCTTCCTTGGTGGTTCAGACAGTAAAGAATCTGCCTGTAATGCAGGAGACCTGGCTTCAATCCCTGGGTTGGGAAGAGCACCTGGAGAAGGGCATGGTAAGCCACTCCAGTATTCTTGCCAAAAGAATCCCCATGGACAGAGGAGCCTGGTGGGCTACTGTCCATGGGATCACAAAGGGTTGGACATGACTGAATGACTAAGCACAGCACATGAATGCCTACTCTTATTATTTGAGGAACTGGGATAATAATTAGGGGATCCAGAAATGAAGGACACATTGTCTCTTCCTTTCATGAAGAAAACAGATTCCTTGTTAGGGAGATGGATGATCATGACTCTGAGTATTTAGCTTAGGTGACTGAGTGATCCCATTAGCTAGGAGAAGAAAGACGAGAGAGAGAGAACTAGTTTGAAGGACTATAAGATGGATTTGGAAAAGTCAGAGAAGCCAGAGATCAAATTGCCAACATACACTGGATTGTAGCAAAAGCAAAGGAATTCCAGAAAAATATCTACTCTGCTTCATTGACTATGCTAAAGCCTTTGACTGTGTGCATCACAACAAACCATGGGGTATTCTAAATGAAATGGGAATACCAGACCACTTACCTGCCTCCTGAGAAACCTGTATGCAGGACAAGAAGCAACAGTTAGCACTGGACATGGAACAATGAATTGATTCAAATTTGGGAAAGGAGTACATCAAAGCTGTATATTGTCACCCTGCTTATTTAACTTGCATGCAGAGTACATCATGTGGAATGCCAGGCTGGATGAAGCACAAGCTGGAATCAAGATTGCTTGGGAAAATATCAACAACCTCAGATGTGCAGATGATACCATTTTAATGGCAGAAAGTGAAGAGGACCTAAAAAGCCTCTTGATGAAGGTGAAAGAGAGTGAAAAAGCTGGCTTAAAACTAAACATTCAAAAAACTAAGATTATGGCACCCAGTCCTATCACTTCATGGCAAATAGATGGGAGAAATGTGGAAACAGGGTCAGATTTCATTTTATTGGGCTCCAAAATCACTGCAGGTGATGACTGCAGCCAAGAAATTAAAAGACACTTGCTCCTTGCAAGAATAGCTATGACAAACCTAGACAGTGTATTAAAAACAGAGACACCACTTTGCCGACAAAGGTCTGTATAGTCAAAGCTATGGTTTTTATGGTAGCCAAGTATGGATATGAGATTTGGATTATAAAGAAGGCCAAGCACCAAGGAATTCATGATTTCCAACTGTAGTGCTGGAGAAGATTCCTGACAGTCCCATGGGCAGCAAGGAGATGAAATCAATCAATCCTAAAGGAAACCAACTCTGAATATTCGTTGGAAGGACTGATGCTGAAGCTGAAGCTCCAATATTTTGGCCACCTGATGTGAAGAGCTGACTCACTGAAAAAGACTCTGATGCTGGGAAAGATTGAAGGCAAGGGGAAAAGGGAGTGACAGAGAATGAGATGGTTGGATGGCATCACTGACTCAGTGGACATGAGTTTGAGCAAACTCCAGGAGATAGGACAAGGAAGCCTGGAGTACTGTAGTTCATAGGGTCATAAAGAGTTGGACACAACTTAGGGACTGAACAACAACAGTTTGAAGGAAAGAGATGAGTTTGGTTTTGAACAGGTAGTAATTGACATGCTTATATTGTATCTACATGGAGAAGTCTAGTATAGAGATGAATGGTTTGGGGCTCAAGAAAAATTCAGGATTTAGTGTCATATTAATATAGGACATAGTTGAAGACAAAGGAAAAAATATGGTCACCTAGGGGAAACATATAAGTATGCAAGAAAGGAATCTGAAAGGTGAAATGAGGAATACTCTTAAGGAGCAAACAGAATAATAGAAGACAGAGAATGACAGTTTTCAAACAAGTATCCCTGATTGAACCTAAGTAATTTTTTTCCCTCCTGAAACCCCATTAATACAATAGTATGGATATTTTTGAGTCATGAACCAACAAATATCAATACAAAGAGAACAAGAGCGGAGGTAACAACACAACTCAGAAGCTGAAAAGCAGGCAGTTGTGTGGTAACTGATTTAGTCCCCAAAGAAGTGTTGAAATTATTGCTTCTAAAAAAACACTAATTTTTATAACTCATTTGTAACAAGCCTAATAGAACTCTAAGGCTCAACATCTGAATACATGCAAGTTGAGAAATAAATCAAAATTAATATTTAGATTCATCAAATAGTAAATATGCCTTCAAAATATTTGGTTATGAAAGGAATGCCATAGATGTAGCTTGAAGAGTAAGGAGGAGAAATAAAAGTTTTGGTGCTTGTATAAAACAGTTAAAACTAGAACATATTTGCAAGCTATGAGAAAAGATAAAAGTTAAAATGAGGTTCAGTAATACAGGAGAGGGGAACAAAAAGGATTAATGCCTATAGGGACCTTGGATATGGAAGTAGGAAAGAATTGTCACCTGGGAGCATTTTTTCTTTTTTTTAGCAAAATAGAAATGCAGATCATTTGCTCAAAGTGAGGAGGCCAAAACCGTGGCACTGAAAGGGGAACGAGGATGTTTTGGAATGGCTGCAGTGGGAAATGGATGAGAAAAGAATTAAGGATTAGAGTTGAGGGTCCAGATGAGGTTGGAAAGCACACATTTGTAGTGGAGCCAATGAACATGGATATGCAGCTTTCCCCAGATAGATCTTCAGAAGGCTGTGAACAAAAACAGGCAAAGCAGACCATTGATCTCAGCCAGACCTGGGGAGGGATAGCCAAGGCTATTAGAGGAAAAGTAAAGGAGTCAGTGGAAAATGCTTGTGAGTGTTGCTGAAATGAGATTCAGATTAAGGACGAATAGAGATGAGAGAATGTGGCTGCTAGCCAAAGGAATTATGTAAGAAAGAAGGGAATGGTGATCACAATTA
>NW_011490753.1:11933-12060 GCF_000754665.1 Bison bison bison | reverse complement strand
CACAAGACCACTCCTGCCAGGAGCCAGCGTGAGGAACTCCGCCCATGGCAGAGGTCATGAGGAAGGAGGCTTAACATACGCAAAGGCAGGATCGAGCCTCAGGAGTCCCCCTGGAAATTCTCGAGCA
>NW_011490753.1:7052-11621 GCF_000754665.1 Bison bison bison | reverse complement strand
ATTTGTTGAGCCAATGTTTGCTGCTAAGTCTCCACATCCCCTGCCCTTATACACATTAATGAATATATAGAAGAAATAAGTATTAATCTTTGATATTAATCACGTTAGACCTTAGGCTAAGCAAATTCTTTCCTTAATTAAAACCCACTACACCCTCACCCTATAGGAAAGTAACTTTATCTGGTACCTTCAGAAGGTGGTGTCTGTTTTAAGAATAATCACCCCTGGAGAAATAAGTGTCCTGGTTGACTGACCACTGTCACAAGGAGAGGGTCATAAATTGTCAGAAGGCCCCCTGGCCAGAAGATGATGTAACACCCCTAAGACCTCTGTATATATTTGTATGAAGCACCTGTCTTTAATAAAAGTCAGGACGGCTGACCCCGTGTGACTTTTGTATAACATCTCAGTGTATAAAAACAGACCCTGGAAAAATAAAAAAGGGGATCAGTTCCTCGAAAGACTGGTCTCCTCATGTCATTCTCTCTCTCAACCTCTGGCTGAGTTTCCATCTGGAGCGTGGAGGCCCGCCAAGCTTACTAATTTTGCCTGGGCTTCTGAGATCGGACAGGGGAGGCCTCAGTGTCTCCTCTCCCACGGGAGAACAGAAGGATGCCTGCGACCTACGTAAGTGGTGCAAACTTCTTGGCTTGAAGTTTTATTGGTTTTCTGCGTAAACCAAGCTACTCAGCCTCTTTTCTCTACTGAATTTTCTCACTGAGCTATCCTTATTCTATTACTCTTTATATCTCTAATTAATATCTAATTGAAGCCAGTATATTCGCTGATGCCATCTCGCCTTCAAATTTCCCTGGATCCACCGGGGCTGGACCCCGGCACACTCCAGTGTTTTACATACAAGCTCAGGTGACCAAACATTTGAACTGCTTTTAGTTGGAGAGCTGTCAATTTTCCAGCACGTGTAGTGTTAATATGATTAGAAAGACTTCTTCCCACCACGAATTATTTCTCTGTGATTTTTATTCCAGTTTTCCCACTATTTTTAAGGTATTTATCTTAAATAATATTAGCTAATTCATCTTGAGTGGGGGAGGTGAACTGAGGCACAATGAGAGAAAGTAATCTTGAATGATCTCTGTTTGTATATAGCTCTAGGTCTGGCTCTGCCCCAGAAACCCTTTGATGTAGGGAAAACAATGAATTTTTAGAATCTCTCAATTCTAAGTACGGCCTGCCCAGAAGAGAAATCCTGGCTAATCCCTTTTTCAGTCCTCCTCTAGAGGGCACATGTTTACACATTCTATTTGAAAGCACATCTCCTTGCCCATAGAGCGGTTCACCATTGTTAAAAAACACACACATTACTCCACACTCTGATTTTATAGCAGTAGGAAAGTAAGGTGTGAAGTGGGAGGATTCTTTCAGAGAATGCAGACGACTTAAGGCCTATCAATTCACAGTTCATAAAAGCCTCTTCAGCCTTCTTGATCATAATTTCAAAATAAATTTTTATTTCTACCTGCAAAGCCATGGTGGATTCAGAATTATTTGCCTCAGTAATAATTGCCCTGACTAGCAAACTGACGGAGAAGGCAATGGCACCCGACTCCAGTACTCTTGTCTAGAAAATCCCATGGATCTCGGAGGAGCCTGGTAGGCTGCAGTCCATGGGGTCTCTAAAAGTCGGACATGACTGAGTGACTTCACTTTAACTTTTCACTCATGCATTGGAGAATGAAATGGCAACCCACTCCAGTGTTCTTGCCTGGAGAATCCCAGGGACGGGGGAGCCTGGTGCGCTGCCGTCTATGGGGTCGAACAGAGTCGGACATGACTGAAGCGACTTAGCAGTAGCAGCAGCAAACAGTCAGAGAAGGCAATGGCACCCCACTCCAGTACTCTTGCCTGGAAAATTCCATGGACGGAGGAGCCTGGTAGGCTGCAGTCCATGGGGTCGCTAAGAGTCGGACACGACCGAGCGACTTCACTTTCCACTTTCATGCACTGGAGAAAGAAATGGCAACCCACTCCAGTATTCTTGCTTGGAGAAACCCAAGGATGGGGGAGCCTGGTGGGCTGTGTCTATGTGGTCGCACATAGTTGGACACGACTGAAGCGACTTAGCAGCAGCAGCAGCAAACTGAATAGGAGTAACTTTAGCCTTCCTTCAATCATGCAAAAATATCCAATACTCTTAGTTCATCATTATCAACTGATTTATTTAAGATAAATATTTCTGAGGGAAAACATTTACAATTATTTTAAGACTATCAGCTGTGGTGTATGGCAGCACAACCTTTAGAAGTGCCCTTGCAAATGTAAGGGGCATAAAAGCTTATGCTCACAGAAACTAGGACATATTAACAATCCATCATTTTGATATCCCATTGTTGGAAAATACGAACTTACTGGGGTTATCCAACACAGTCCTTCTGTGTTATTATGCTCAAAGATATAAAAGTTCTAAAAGTGTTTGTATTGCTACTCAATTCAACTGAAACTCTGTAATTAGTTCTATCTACTGCAAATCAATCACTATTTATCCAACTGGGAGATAAATCCAATGTGAGAGGCTTCAAAATACAGTATCAATTGTCCATAGAACAAATGCTCAAGAGCTGTGTAAAATAGTTGTTTAAAAAAACATGTAGGTTAAGATACAATTTTTTACTGTAACTCTTCTTCATCCTTTTATTATGAACAATCACTTTTGGTATCAATATATTGGTTTTGTTTACAGAAAAAGCTTTCTGAGAAAAATTTGTAAGAATAATGCAGCTCTCATAGAATACATAGGTCTGCAGGATATTTTTAACAGTTTGTAATTATAGGAGCAGAAAATGACTATAGGTCTGCACAAAGTTAAAATATTTGCAGTTTTACAAGTTTAAACAAAATAAAAATAACTTAGTCCTATATAAAATATAAAAGGTGCTTATTTGGCTTAACTTGGAGCTAAATTATACTTGATGATAAAGCCCTTTGGAGACCTAATTGAATACTTCTTCAGAAGATAAATCTAGATGGTATATATACATTTACAAAATGTATGTATGACTATATATAAAGAATTCCAAATTCTGGTTCAAGATGGTGGAGTAGGACATGCGCTCATCTCCTCCTGTGAGAGCACCAAAATCACAACTAGCTGTTTAACAACCATCAACAGGATGACATTGGAACCTATCAAAAAAAGATACCCCACATCCAAAGACAAAGAAGAAGCTGCAATGATAAGGTAGAAAGGGCACAATCATAATAAAGTCAATATATTGATTTTATATATAAAATCATCCTATACCTGCTGGATGGGTAACCTACAAACTGGAGAACAATAATACCAAAGAAGTTCCCCCACTATTTTGAAGGTTTGGCACCCCACATCAGGTTTCCCAGCCTAGGGACCTTACAAAGTAACTGGAAATCCCCAGGGAATCTGACTTTGAAGGCCAGAAAATTTGATTATAAGACTTCCACAGCACTGGGGGAAACAGAGACTCCAGTCTTGGAGGGCACAAACAAAACATTGCTCCCACCAAAACTAAGAGGAAAGGAGCAGTGACACCACAGGAAACTGAACCAAAACCACATTGCCAGTGCTGGGGGGGGGGTCTCCTGTGGAGGGGTAGGTCAGCAGGGACTAACCACAGGTACAAGGGGACCAGCAGCAGCTGCATAGGAAGGTACACTTTGGTGTGAACCCTCTTGGAGTTTGCCATTAACCCAACCATACAGCCAGTACATTTAAGGGCTGGGTGACCCCAGGCCAAAAGACTACCAGGGAGGGATCTCAGTCCAACCATCAGCAGATAATTGGATCAATGTTTTATTGAGCAAGGCCTGTTTCACACTGTTCATGGTCTCCTCAAGACAACAATGCTGAAATGGTTTGCCATTCCCTTCTCCAGTGGACTACTGTGCAATCTCAGAAAGAGAATGATCTCTATTCCTTTCCAAAGGAAACCATTTAATATCACAGTAATTCAAGCCTATGCCCCACCACTAATGCCAATGAAGCTGAAGTTGAACCGTTCTATGAAGCCCTACAAGACTTTCTAGAACACCAAAAAAAGATACCCTTTTCATCATAGGGGACTGGAATGTAAAAGTAGGAAGTCAAGAGATCCCTAGAGTAACAGGTAAGTTTGGCCTTGGAGTACAAAATGAAACAAGGGCAAAGGATAACAGAACTTTAGCCAAGAGAATGCACTGGTTATAGCACACACCCTCTTCCAACAATACAAGAGACGACTTTACACATAGATATCACCAGATGGTCAATACCAAAATCAGATTGATTATATTATTTGCAGCCGAAGATGGACAAGCTATATATAGCCAGCAAAAACAAGACTGGGAGCTAACTTTGGCTCAGATCATGAACTCCTTATTGCCAAATTCAGACTTAAATTTAATAAAGTAGGGAAAACCACTAGACCATTCAGGTATGACCTAAATCTGATACACAGAGTGCCTGAAAAACTGTGGAGAGAGGTTCATGACATTTAAAGGAGACAGGGATCAAGACCATCCCCAAGAAAAAGAAATGCAAAAAAGCAAAATGGCTGTCTGAGGAGGCCTTACAAACAGCTGTGAAAAGAAGAGAAG
>NW_011490753.1:4179-5270 GCF_000754665.1 Bison bison bison | reverse complement strand
ACACACGACTGAGCGACTGATCTGATCTGATGCTTTGTTGATTACACCAAAGCCTTTGACTGTGTGGATCAAGACAAACTGTAGAAAATTCTTAAAGAGATGGGAATACCAGACCACCTGACATGCCTCCTGAGAAATATGTATGCAGGTCAGGAAGCAACAGTTAGAACCAGACATGGAACAACAGACTGGTTCCAAATAGGGAAAAGAGTATGTCAAGGCTTTATATTGTCACCCTAATTATTTAACTTATATGCAGAGTACATCATGAGAAATCCTGGGCTGGATGAAGCAAAAGCTGGAATCAACATTGCAGGGAGAAGTATCAACAACGTTAGATATGCACATGACACTACCCTTATGGCAGAAAGCGAAGAGGAACTGAAGAGCCTCTCGATGAAGGTGAAAGAAGAGAGTGAAAATAAAAACTGGCTTAAAATGCAACCTTCAGGAGGTGGTCCTAAGGTGCTGGAGGAATAGGACGGGGATACCACTTTCTCCCCCACAAATTCATCAAAAGAACGTTTGAACACTTGAGAAAATTCCACAAAACAACTTCTGAATGCTGGCAGAGGACATCAAGTACCCAGAAAAACAGTCCATTGTCTTGTAAAGGCAGTAGGAAAAAATATAAAAGATAAAAAGAGACAAAAGAGGTAGGGATGGAGCTCCATCCCAGGAAGGGAGTCTTAAAAAAGAGAAAAGTTTCCAAACACCAGGAAACACTCTCACTGCTGAGTCTGTGCTGAGCCTTGGAACCACAGAGGGCAACATAACCAGGAGGAAAAATAAATAAATAATTAAAACCCACAGATTATGTGCCCAATGGTAACTCCACTAACGGAGAGGCAGCACAGACACCAGCATTCACCACTAGCAAGCAGAGGCTGGGCAGGGAGGCGCGGGCTGCATTGCTTAGAGTAAGGACCAGGCATGAATGCCTGAGGGAAATATGAGGGAACTAACTTGGGGTAGCAAACCAGACTGTGGGATAACTACCACGCAAAAAGCCCTAACCTAAGACGCCTCCAGGCCTGCTCACAGAACAAAGGACTGACTAGAGCTATGCGAAAAGCCCTAACCTAAGACAA
>NW_011490753.1:3051-3355 GCF_000754665.1 Bison bison bison | reverse complement strand
CACCACCTCCCCCTTGTGCCAGGGTGGAAATTAGACACTGAAGAGACCAGCAAACAGAAGAAGCTAAAACAGAGGGAATCTCCTTGGAAGTGACAGGTGCAACAGATTAAAACCCTGTAGTTACTACCGACTACTTAGGAAGGGGCCTATAAATACTGAGAAATATAAGCTGGATCAAGGAAGTATCCGAAACTGAACTGACCCCACACTGCCCACAACAACACCAGAGAACTGGACATGGAACAATAGAAAAATCTAGAGAAAGTCCTAGATATATTTTTACGATTTTACTATCATTCTTTAA
>NW_011490753.1:0-412 GCF_000754665.1 Bison bison bison | reverse complement strand
ATAGAAATGAATGAAAATGAAAACACAACAATCCAAAACCTGTGGGACACTGTAAAAGCAGTGCTAAGGAGAAGGTTCATAGCAATACAGGCATTCCTCAAGAAACAAGAAAAAAAGTCAAATAAATAACCTAACTCTACACCTAAAGCAACTAGAAAAGGAAGAACTGAATAACCCCAGGGTAAGTGGAAGGAAAGAAATCTTAAAAATTAGGGCAGAAATAAATGCAAAAGATACAAAAGAGACCATAGCAAAACTCAACAAAGGCAAAAGCTGGTTCTTTGAAAGGATAAATAAAACTGACAAACCATTAGCCAGACTCATCAAGAAACAAAGGGAGAATAATCAAATCAATAAAATTAGAAATGAAAATGGAGAGATCACAACAGATAACACAGAAATACAAAGGATC
>NW_011490752.1:8907-10110 GCF_000754665.1 Bison bison bison | reverse complement strand
ACCCACTCTAACGGATCTTCCAGACCCAGGAATTTAACCAGTGTCTCCTATATTACAGGTAGATTCTTTACCAATTGATCTACCAAGGAAGCCCAAAATAAGATTATATAAAGTGCTTAGCACAAATTTGAGAAATAAAAATTACTTAATAACTTTTTAAAATAAATATAGTCACTTTCAACTCTTCCTCTATATTTCTGACCTCAGCCCTTGACTCACCCTGGATATTCCCTTAGCACTTGTCTCTATATAATCATGTTACAATTACTTGGGCCTTAGTATAGTTGTATACTTAACTTATTTTGGAGAAACTCCATGCCATCTGAAAAATACATCATAGTATCATATTTCACAGGATCAAGAACTATGCTCTTTCTAAGCCAGTCTGGGTCAGTCTAAAGATAATTTGCCTAAGTCTGGTTTTGCTTAATGTACCTGGGAGTCAGGGCCCAATTTTTTTTTTTTTTTCTTTCATTGTTCAGTTTTTTTTTTTTTTTTAACTTACTTTTTTATTCAAGGATAATTACTTTACAGAATTTTGTTGTTTTCTGTCAAAATTCAACATGAATCAGCCATAGGAATATATATATTCCCTCACTTTTCAAACTCCCGCCCATCTCCCTCCCCATACCAGCCCTCTAGGTTGATACAGAGCCCCTATTTGAGTTTCCTGAGCCATACAGCAAATTTCTGCCAGCTATCTATTTTACACGTGGTAATGTAAGTTTCCATGTTACTCTTTCCATACATCTTACCCTCTCCTCCCCTCTCCCATGTCCATAAGTCAATTCTCTATGTCTGTTTCCGATTTGCTACCCTGTAAAGAAATTCTTCAGAACCATTTTTCTAGATTCCATATATGTGCATTCAGTTCAGTTCAGTTCAGTCACTCAGTTGTTTCTGACTCTTTGAGACCCCATGAAATGCAGCACGCCAGGCCTCCCTGTCCATCACCAACTCCCAGATTTCAATCAAACGCATGCCCATCGAGTTGGTGATGCCATCCAGACATCTCATCCTCTGTCATCCCCTTTTCCTCCTGCCCCCAATCCTTCCCAACATCAGAAACTTTTCCAATGAGTCAACTCTTAGCATGAGGTGGCCAAAGTATTGGAGTTTCAGCTTTAGCTTCATTACTTCCAAAGAACACCCAGGGCTGATCTCCTTTAGAATGGACTGGTTGGATCTCCTTGCAGTCCAAGG
>NW_011490752.1:4253-5727 GCF_000754665.1 Bison bison bison | reverse complement strand
ATTGCTGGATCATAAGGCAGTTCTATTTCCAGTTTTTTAAGGAATCTCCACACTGTTCTCCATAGTGGCTGTACTAGTTTGCATTCCCACCAACAGTGTAAGAGGGTTCCCTTTTCTCCACAGCCCCTCCAGCATTTATTGCTTGTAGATTTTTGGATAGCAGCCATTTTGACTGGCGTGAAATGATATCTCATTGTGGTTTTGATTTGCATTTCTCTGATAATGAGTGATGTTGAGCATCTTTTCATGTGTTTGTTAGCCATCTGTATGTATTCTTTGGGAAAATGTCTGTTTAGTTCTTTTCCCCACTTTTTGATGGGGTTGTTTGTTTTTCTGGTATTGAGTTGTATGCACTGCTTATATATTTTGGAAATTAATCCTTTGTCAGTTGTTTCAGTTGCTATTATATTCTCCCATTCTGAGAGTTGTCTTTTCACATTGCTTACAGTTTCCTTTGCTGTTCAAAAGCTTTTAAATTTAATCAGGTCCCACTTGTTTACTTTTGTTTTTATGTCCAATACCCTAAGAGGTGCGTCATAGAGGATCTTGCTTTATGTCATCGAGCGTTCCCCCTGTTTTCCTCTTAGAGTTTTATAGGTTCTGGTCTTACATTTAGGCGTTTAATCCTTTTTGAGTTTATCTTTTTGTATGGTGTTAGGAAGTGTTCTAATTTCATTTTTTTTACAAGTAGCTGTCCAGTTTTCCCAGCACCATTTATTGAAGAGGCTGTCTTTGTCCCTTTGCATATTCTTGCCTCCTTTGTCAAAAATAAGGTGCCCATAGGTGCATGGGTTTATTTCTGGGCTTTTCTATCTTGTTCCATTGGTATATATTTCTGCCTTTGTGCCAGTACTATACTGTCTTGACGACTGTAACTTTGTAGTATAATCTGAAGTCAGGAAGGTTGATTCCTCCAGCTCCATTCTTTCTCAAGACTGCTTTGTCTATTCAGGGTCTTTTGTGTTTCCATATGAATTGTGAAATTTTTTGTTCTAGTTCTGTGAAAAATGCCATTGGTAATTTGATAGGGAACACATTGAATCTGTAGATTGCATTTGGTAGTATAGTCATTTTCACAATATTAATTCTTCCTACACAGGAACATGGGATATCTCTCCATCTGTTTGTTTTCTTTGATTTCTTTAATCGGTGTCTAATAATTTTCTGTGTACAGTTCTTCTGTCTCCTTCTGCTAAGCTGCTAAGTCACTTCAGTCGTGTCCTACTCTGCGCGACCCCATAGATGGCAGCCCACCAGGCTCCGCAGTCCCTGGGATTCTCCAGGCAAGAACACTGGAGTGGCTTGCCATTTCCTTCTCCAATGCATGAAAGTGAAAAGTGAAAGTGAAGTCGCTCAGTTGTGTCTGACCCTCAGTGACCCCATGGACTGCAGCCTTCCAGGCTCTTCCATCCATGGGGTTTTCCAGGCAAGAGTACTGGAGTGGGGTGCCATTGCCTTCTCCTTAGGTAAGTTT
>NW_011490752.1:0-625 GCF_000754665.1 Bison bison bison | reverse complement strand
TTGTAACTTTTTTTTTTTTTTTTTTTTTGAAAGGTAGTACCAGTACCATTTTATTTAGTGTTGTAGGAAGTTTTCAGGTTACTTCTCAAAAACAAAAGCAGAGAAATTAAAAATTCCCAAAATAACAAGGCAGGAGATAAGAATTCTACAATCCAGAAATGCTGGGTGAGCTTTCAATCAGAGGGAGGAAGAGGTCACGTCAGTAGCTCACACAATAGATACTGAGAAAACCACAGGGTTGAAATTGGTGTAGAAACTAGAGGGTAAGCTCTCTGCCCTCCCCTCAACGGCAACAGATCCTTCAGCCTTGAGGGACCATTCACCAGTGAATGGGTCTAAAAGAGAAAGGGCATGAGGAGTGAAGATCGTGCCTAATTTTACAAGTTGCCTCTGGCCTTAAGTCTGGCAGGTGGCTAAGGGTCGTGGACCCTCCCCACTCCGTGCTCTTCTGAGCCCCCACTTTCAGCTGAGCTGGAAACCACAAACGTGTGCCAGTCACTGCCCACACACCCTCCACTCTGGGTCAATGGCTGTTCGTGTGGCGAAGGGCAGACTTTGTTACTTGCTTCTCCCTTGCTGCTTTTAATATTGTTTCTTTGTGTTTAGTCTTTATTAGTTTGATTAG
>NW_011490751.1:23736-24146 GCF_000754665.1 Bison bison bison | reverse complement strand
GCTCTCTACATCTTATTGGCTTTGGAAAAGTATCCCTAAGCATGCACAGAAGTCTTCAGTGACCAAACAGACATAGGGCTTGTTAATAATGCTTTAATCAAGGCTTTTCTAATTGAATCAAGGATTAAAATAGGAGACAGAACTATGATCTCATGCAGAAACTACTTAGAAATCCATTACTTTTGGATATTATACCTACCAGATTTAAATCTCCTTGAAGTTAAACAGTTCTCCTTCCCCATAGTCTAGGAACTTCTGAAAATGATATTTTGTGTGTATTGTCATATTGTGTTATTTAATGATTTATTGTTTGTGACTTAATTTCCCATGATATTAAGCAATACTATTCACATTATCTCAGTTACTTATATCATCTTCTGCTTGTTGTTGTGCTTTTTTTGTTTGTTTTT
>NW_011490751.1:22259-23263 GCF_000754665.1 Bison bison bison | reverse complement strand
GAATATAACACTTATTTCTCTTCTCCCAATGACTTGATTCTAATCATTAAACAGGCAGTGTCCACATCATGACATGTTTCCTGTCTGGATTTATCTGCTTGCCTGTTGCCTCTTCTGCCTCTTTGAAGCCTATCTCAAAGACTTCCCTTATCTTTTATGAAAATTTGCTGAAAGAGTAAAGAATGTAGGTCTGATCTTCCTTCATAAAAGTAAAATATCTCATTTTCATTTAGAAGTAATTGTTTTGCTCTGATTTTTAGTGTATTTAGCATATCACTTTACCATGACCATTCATTCAAGAAAGAGGAGGTAGGGGGTAATATTCTATGCTACTTTTCATTTTATTTTACTTTTTACATTTTTATTTTGGAGGTTCTACTCCATGCCAGACACTGTTTTAGGAGAAGATTAAAACAAGGCAAAACAAAAGAAAAAAAGACAAAGAGAGTCTCTAGTTTTATCTTAAAGATCTTAGGGACTATACTAGAAATTCAACTTGAACAAGTTTAGGCACAAAATGGAACGTGATCCACTCTAACAACCAAGGGAAGGGAAAGTGGTGCAGCCAGGCCTCTGAGACAGGGGGCATCACGGTGTTCTCTCTGCCATGCTCTGCTTCTCCATGGTGGTCTCCTTTATCTTATGTAATCCATCTTACACAAGTTCTTCAGCCCAACTCTCATAGCTCTTGTCCTCACAGCTTCACCATCAGAGAGGGGCCAAGCAGAGCCCACATCCCAGAGAAGCTGGGGACTCTGACTCCTTGGCACAGAGTCTGCCCCTGTCATTGTGTCGAATGACTGGCAGCCTCTACCCGGATCCTTTGTTGTAGTAGAAGAGGGAAAATGGTGGTATTATAAGATTAGAGGTGCTGCTTCCACATCGTGGCTGGTGAGGGGGTGGGGTTGGTGGAGTGGGGACTGCTGGGGAAAATGAACAATATATATTTATATTGTTCACCATCTTCCAGGGCTTGAGATGGCAGTGGCACCCCACTCCAGTAC
>NW_011490751.1:21681-22159 GCF_000754665.1 Bison bison bison | reverse complement strand
GACACGACTGAGCGACTTCACTTTCACTTTTCACTTTCATGCATTGGAGAAGGAAATGGCAACCCACTCCAGTGTTCTTACCTGGAGAATCCCAGGGACGGGGGAGCCTGGTGGGCTGCCGTCTATGGGGTCGCACAGAGTCGGACATGACTGACGCGATTTAGCAGCAGCAGCAGCAGCAGCAGCTTTAGTGTCCCCCTGCCCAAGTTTATGTTCTGATTTTCCAGTTTTTAGTCCACACGATGATGGAGAAGTGATGTGTCTTCCCTAAGCCTCAGTCTTCTGATACGAAAAATGGGATATATAATATCAAGTGACTCATGCATGTTGCCTTGTTGTTGTTCAGTCACTCAGGTGTGTCCAGCTCTTTGCAACCCCATGGACTGCAACCCCATGGACTGCAGCACACCAGGCTTCCCTGTCCTTCACCATCTCCCAGGGCTTGCTCAAGCTCATGTCCATTGAGTCAGTGATGCCA
>NW_011490751.1:20244-20457 GCF_000754665.1 Bison bison bison | reverse complement strand
TTGAGATCCTCACTCTGATAAAGGCAGTGTGGTTATATCAGCTGAAGGGAAAGGGTGTTTTCCTTCTTCTAAGCACAAAAGACTGCTGCTTATGCTTTGGATGTTAATAGTATTTCATGAGATAAAAATAGATTGGGAGGCAAGTACCCCAAATCCACTGGGCCTATGTTTTAATTGAGGCAGGTAGATGTGGATGGGTTCTAATATCACACG
>NW_011490751.1:18957-20118 GCF_000754665.1 Bison bison bison | reverse complement strand
CCTCGACGTACTCCTTTCCCAATTTGGAACCAGTCCATTGTTCCCTGTCTGGTTCTAACTGTTGCTTCTTGCCTGCATACAGATTTCTCAGGAGGTAGGTCAGGTGGTCTGGTATTCCCATCTCTTTAAGAATTTTCCACAATTTGTTGTGATCCACACAGTCAAAGGCTTTAGCATATTCAGTGAAGCAGAAGTAGATGTTTTTCTGGAATTCCATAACCTCCCCTAGCTTGGTTCATAGAGGTGTTTCGTAAGGCCCACTTGACTTCGCACTCCAAGATATCTGGCTCTAGGTGAGTGATCACAGCATCATGGTTATCTGAGTCATTAAGGTCTTTTTTTTTTTCTTCTGTGTATAATTCTCGCCACCTCGTCTTAATATCTTCTGCTTCTGTTAGATCCATACCCTTTGTGTCCTTTATTGTGCCCATTTTTCAATGAAATGCTCCCTTCAAGAAAACTGGAGATACCGTGGTGCCCGGAACACATTAATCTCACAATGAATGAAGGCTTTTATTCTAATTATAATATCCTCTACATTGGCTAAATAATCCCAGTCTCTGTTCAGTGAAGCTAATAGAACATTCTGAAAATTAAGGGCTTGAGCAAATTCCCTTTGGGGTTCTTGCTGCCAAGTTGCTGACAGCAGTTAAAATTCTTGCCATGATAACATGGTTGAGTTTGTTGGTAGCATGGGAGATAGTCTTGTTTGCTGGGACTTAAGTTGCTTCCTAAGGGAGGATGACCTTTCTGGGTTCCTGTCAGTTGTGGCCATTTAGACAGTCTGTTGAATTCAGATTGGCAAAAACTTGTAGCCTTGCCAGTTTTTATCATGAACCCTTAGACCAGGTACTAGGATAGAGTCAGAGGACTTTAGAGAGCTCGTAGCCATTATCATGTTGAACTTTTCCCAATGACTCTCTTGAAAGTCTTCTTATGGCAAGGGCTTGAGGGGAATTAAACCTACTGAAAAAAGTTATCTGTGCTTGCTAGGAGTGGGGAGCCAGTGGACTGGGAAGAAGACAGCAGGCTTTCGTCGCTGCACGCTCTCCATGTGAGATAACCAAAAATACATATTTTCAAAGCCCTCAGAAATTTAAATTGCTTCCAGAATGTCTGCTGAGAACAGCTTTAGATATTTCTAGACTTGCAAAGCCTGGC
>NW_011490751.1:16525-18857 GCF_000754665.1 Bison bison bison | reverse complement strand
GTAGATGTGGATGGATTCTAATATCACACGAAGTATTTCTCAAAATCATTTTTCAGTCTGATATTTTTTCACTTCAAGGAGAAAGTTTAAAACAGCCTTGTTTGTAGTTAAATACATAGTTTTCTATCTGGACCTGATCATTTTTCTTTGAAAGATCATTCACCTGGAAGTCCTTGGTTTAAAACGATTGCTTGGGCCCTGCAGTTTTTCTCCTCCTCTTCTCATCCCTCCTATATACAGCTGAATCTTGTTTGTAATGTTTTCCATTTAGGCATCTATTCAGGTCAATTTTGTTAACTTATTCCCCACAGGCAGGAAAAAGCCATTTTATAGAATGGTGTATGCTGCATTCATCCTAATTTCCCTTCATATGATGGATTACAGATTTTTCTTTTATGTAACATCAGTTTGGTGCTAAAGTGAAATGTGAAGATTTACAGATCTCTTTCCAAAAGTAGTATTACCCATGAACTCTAAAGCAATTAAAAAAAAATTTCCTGGAGGAGGTAGCAGAATAAGGGAAAAATCTTGATGGTGGGATGAAAAAATCCTGAAAATAGCATTTTGGTTTGCATGACCAAAGGGGGATAATCTGAAATACTGAGGTATTTGGATGACGATACCACACCCAGAAAGAGTGACTCTCCACATGACAGGTGTTTGAACAGGTCATAAAGGGCTGAGTTGGATGTGAGAGATTGACTTTTGCATCATAGAAACATCCTCAAGGAGCTTGTGCTGAGGAAACGAGGGCATATAGGCTGAATCTGCAAATGCCTCACAGTTTTCACGTCTCTCTCTAAGTATAATATCCTGTGGCCAGTGAATCCCCATTTTCTTCCTGGTAATCACAAGTGGTTTTAGCAGTGAGGTTCTGTTATTTTATTCTTGATTTGTTACAGATGGTCATGAAAAGATGACTCATTTGTGGTTGCAGTGAGGAGAATAAAACTCAAGACTTCAGTGCCTGGTTTACTGATCACTGCACACCAAGTACAGCAGCCCCTCATGGCAGCAGATGTCTGTTTGTTCTTACTGGGAAGCAGAGAAAAACCCATTGCCTTCTCGGTCTAGTAGATGTGATGCTATCCAGCTGCCAACTACCAGGCTGCTGGTGCCTGGTTAGGGTGGAAACTGCTTGTTCCTAAGAAGCAGTTGATGAATAATAAGTTATAAGAACATCCCTGCAAATAACCTACCAATTAAGTATGACCAGCATATTAGTCTTCCTGTTGATTTCTTTACAATGAAATTTAAAACTCTGTTCCTGGGGAATAAAACTGAATCTGGACCTGTTAATTCTGGCAACTTATGCTTTAACTTGAGTCATCAAGTCCTTTTTTCTGAAAAGGGTGTAGAAATTTAGTGAACTATCCCAAGCAATTTTATTAGTTCCCTGTTGACGTTTTTTCTTCTTGTGGACTTTCTGTTCCTCATTCTAAGAGCACTTTGAAGGTATTCCTAAACCTTCACCCATAGCCTCTCATTCTTCAGCATCACCTCATTTGGTACATATTAAAGGCCAGGCACTGAGCAGCCCTGACTTTCACGATGCTCAACATAGAGAAGACGACATGGGGAAGAACATCGATCATTGCCATGCTGTATGAGAAGATGATAAGGGAGAACCTCCTGAGTGAACCTGAGGACTGTAAAGATGCTTGTGGGAACCTGTTAGCATTAAGTGAGCTCATTCTTGAGGGACAAGTAAGGATTAGCCAGAAAGATCAGCATACAGACAGAAGAGGAGGAAAAGAAATCTCCAGCAGATGGAACAGCGTGGCCAAAGATTTAGAGGTTTAAGGTACCTTAGCACACTGAATTGAATTGAAGATAGACTAGCAGTTCTGAAGCAAATGGTATGTGTGTGAGTGTAAGTGTGTACAGTCATGTGCACACTTGTGCACATGCAGTGGTAATACTGGAAAATTTTTCCATATGGAAAAATCCACATGAATATTTTGGCCAACACAATGTAATGGAGGATAAGTCTGTGACCTTGTAGGTCACCTAACTCAATATGATGTTTCAGAACATAGGGGATAATTCCACTGCAGACAAGGCACATGAAACATTTCCATTCTCCCATGAATAAGGAGACACAAACAGGAAAAAGAAAAAAGAACCAAGCGTTATAGGTATAAATCCAGAGAGATGGAGGAAGTTGAGGACTGAGGTAGAGGAACAGTTTTTAAGTCCATCTTCTGCTGGATCTTTGCAGTGTGACTTCCTTATTATTATTTTTTATTTATTTTCTTTTTTCTTTTTTCTTTCTTTTTTAATTTTATTTTATTTTTAAACTTTACAATATTGTATTATTTTGCCAAATATC
>NW_011490751.1:12697-15492 GCF_000754665.1 Bison bison bison | reverse complement strand
ACCAGGCTCCTCCATCCATGGGATTTTCCAGGCAAGAGTACTAGAGTGGGGTGCCATTGCCTTCTCCGAGTGATCTCCCCAAGATGTGCTAACTTTACATCTTAAATCATTCCAGTGGCTCCATGTTACCTTCCAGATGGAGGCCAATCTCATTAATACTGTGCACAAAGTATCTGTACACATCAACTTGTGCCCTACATTCCAGTCCCAGGGAACAACTGGCCCACCCCTAGATGTACTGGCTATACATCACACCTCCTCTATGCCTTTCCATGTTCTCTCACCTTGCCTCCTATCATCTCCTTGTCCTCTTTCAGAAACCAGCCCAGACATCACGTCTGAAAGGCTTGTCTGTCTATTTAATCATCATTTAATGGTGATCTATTCAACATGTGATGCCTGGCACTGTGGAAGAACTCAGAGGTACAGTGGTGACCAAGAAAATAATCTCTGCCCTCAAGAATTTTGATAGGATATAATTGAGCAAATAGATACTTGAACATAGGCAATTAGATGAGGAAAGGAGAGACTATATCAAAGCATGTGGCAATACCTAATCCAAACTGGAGAGAAAGATTTTCAGAGGAAGTGACATCTAAGGCAAAACATGAAGAATACATAGGAGTGACCATCAGGCTATAGAAGGGAGGATGAGGGGAAGTGGTATTGTAGGCAGAGGAGACAGCCTATAAGTGTTTCTTTCCACAGTCTTTTTCTCAACCTGCCATGGTGTTTTTTGTTTGTTTGTTTTTCATTTTCTGTTCATTCACATCACCTTTCCTCCTGTAAGAACACAGACAGGGCAGGTGCAAACCTTCAGAGGTTCCTGGAAGCCTGACCTGAGGTTGGGAGCACATGTAGTCCACTGGCTTTCTGGTCCATCTCCCACCAGTAGCCAAACCAGAAAGACTTTAGAAGGTGGGAAAGTTGAGCCAAGCATCTAGCTTCCCATGGTTCACAGATGAGCAGTCTCAAAGGGATTTCAACCTCCATCCTGGGGCTCACTTGATTTTTGCTTGAAATGAGCATGACTGAAGGTCTTAGCACCTCCAAATTGACTCTAAATGGGATGTGGCACTGATCGCTCTGGCATGGATAGCCATCGCCAAGCTCTGACCCCCACAGTGCCGTGGAGCACAGTCATCTGACTCCAGTCCTCTCTGTCTGTCTGTCCAGGCCCACACCCCATGGGGTAGAAGGCAGCAGTGGTTGCTAGACTGGTGGGAGGAAGGAGAGCCCTTGTGGAACCCAGAGCACTGGGGGTGGGGATTAGGCTTTACCAGAGAGACCGGGGGTGATGAGAGTTGGGGTGATATGAGTAGAGGCTTCAAACACTGTCACATTTCCATTGACCCCCGGGGCTCCATTTAAAACCACAAACTCAAAGATAGTTTATTAAGAATTACAAAATGACTTCTGGAATGACGACATGAGAAGATGAGTATTGGATTCTTTTTCTGGTGAAACAGCCATAACCGGTGAACATTTTATGTATTGTCTCAGAGCAGCCATTTAAAATTTCTGAAAATTGTTTTAAGAACATGTATCAAGTTTAAAACAATATTCAAGAGTGACTACCAAATCTCAGTAAGTACAGTGAGAGTCTGTGAAATTTGAACCACAAGCTCTTCCCAGTGTTACCCTCCCAACTCAGTGTGATTGGAGCCCCATTATGACAGGATATGGACAAGACACTGGGCTTTCTCTGTCTCCAGGTTCCAGTTCAGGACAGTGGTATCTCACCCAGAGGGTCAGGCCACCAGCCTTTCTCCATCCCAGCAGCTTGAAGTTTCAGAAACTCTGTTCCAGGAAATAGTAGACCGAGAGACCTGGGAGATCTCTTCCTCAGCCCAGCCCCCACTTCTTGGAAAGAGCCTCACTCCAACGTTGGCAGGGCAGCGATACTGGGGCTCCAGTCACTATCACCCCAGCTCCCTCAGCGGGTGGAGGTTCTGTGCTAGAAGAAGTGAAACAAGAAGACCAGAGGATGGTACGCCAGCCCAGTATCCTGCTCATGAGGCAGAGGTGTCCCTGCTGAATTGGGCCACATTTCAGGCCCTCAGCACTGGATCAGTGTGATTTTGCTCAGGGGAAGAGGCAGGCTGTAAGACTAGAGAACTCTGAAGCTCTTTCTAAGGGAAATTACTTCATTTGGAACAAAACATGGGTAGTTGAAGGCTAAGGGAACTCCCCAAACCCATGGAGGTTTTTAATGTACAATTACAAAAAAGCTGGTTGCTCAGTGAGAACAGTAAGCTAAACTAAACCAGCTAGATGTGTATCAGAGAGACTCAGTGAAGGAGGTTGCTAAGAAGAGTCCTCCTAGGGTGGGAACAGACCTCAAACACTGGCCTCAAAGATTACTTCTACAGAGATAACTATTAATGAGATCAGACTGTGGAGAAATTTATGCCTCAGGGCAGTACTGAAACCATAGCAACATCAGTATAACAGCTGCATGTGAATCCAGCCATAGCAGAGGGCCTAGAGAGATCAGAGAAAGACACAAAGAGAGCCTGCTGAAGTCATTGTTACCCCAGGGTGAATGTGTGCATGTCCAAGGCTGTACCCTCTGAAGAGCTACATCACAGGATACAACCTGCTGGGGAAATAGGCTTCACTAAAATAGTACAGGCAAACCACTAAACCAAAAACAAGCAAGCAACACCAGTGAACCCAAGAGGAGGTATTAGTATCCAGTTCAGTCCTTCAGTCCTGTCCGACTCTTTGTGACGCTATGGACTGCAACATGCCAGGCTTCCCGGTCCTTCACCAACTCCTGAAGCTTGCTCAAA
>NW_011490751.1:9189-11627 GCF_000754665.1 Bison bison bison | reverse complement strand
TTTATTTTATTATTATTATTTACTTTACAATATTGTATTGGTTTTACCACATATCAACATGCATCCGACTGTCTTTAAAAGAAATTAAAGAAGACCTGAGTGAATGGAAAGGCCCCCTATGTTCATGGAACAAAAGATTTAATATTGTTAATATTGTTAAGATGTCAGTTTTACATAATTTGATCTATAGTGTTAATCCAGTCCCTGTCAAAATCCCAGTTAACTTTTTTTGCAGAAATTGATGATCATAAAATTTACATGGGAATTCAAGGGAGGTATAATGGTCAAATGATCTTGAAAAAAAAAATGTTGGAAGAGTCACCTTCCTGAACTGCAAAACTTAGTGTAAAAGTGACAGTAACTTAGACAGTCAGGTCCTGGCAAGGTGAGACATACAGGTCAATGGAAGAGAATTGATAATCTAGAAGTAAATTTTTACATTTATGGTTATTTGGTTTTTAAAAATTATGCCTAGACAATTAAATGGGAAAAGAAAAGTCTTTTCAATAAATGGTGCTGGGTCAACTGGACATCTACATGCAAAACAATAAAGTTGTACCTCCTTTCTTATACCATACACAAAAAATAATTCAAAATGGATCATGGAATCTAAATATAAGAGCTAAAATTATAATAATCTTAAAATTAAAAATATTCTTTAAACATTGAATTAAATCCTTTTTAGATATGGCACTAAAAGTACAAGCAGCAAAAGAAACCTTTTGTATTTCAGAGGACACCATAAAGAAAGTGAAAAGACAACTGAAGAATGAGGAAAAATAGTTGTAATTCACAATTCTGATATAGTGCTTATATCCAGATATAGTAGTTGTATCCAGAATTTATAAAGAGCTCTTACAAATCAACAATTAAAAATAAAATAATCCTGTCAGATTAGTACAAGGACTTACCTTTTATTGTCTGTTAAAGCAGCTACTAGAGAATTTTGAAAGATGATTGATAGGATCTGGTTTATGTTCTTAAAGATCATCTTGGCCGCAATGTGGAAAATTAACTGTACAGCAAAAGTGGAAGTAATGAAGCCGTTTAGGGGGCTATTGAAGAAAAGTAAAGGGAGATGGGAGTATCTTGGACTAAACATGATAGCTGTGGAGGTACTGGGAAGTGGTCAGATTGAAAATGTATTTGAATGTAAAATTAATATGCTGCTAGACAGTTAAGATTTAAATTTGCCTGGTAAATTTCTTGGTATTAGTCACCTATATAATGACTATTTAATAGTGTGTATGTGTGTACGTGTGCACATATGCTTTATGAAATTTCTTTTATAATTCTATTTTACCAGATCTTATTAAATAAAACTAGGGCTTGACTTGTACAGAATAATTGCTAATGCCCCAGGATGCTGGATAGAGTACTCCAGAGAAGAAGGAACTACTCCTAAAATAGCACCTTGCATCCCTGAAATGGAAGTGAGGATTACCTAGGCAACTGGCTTCCTAAGAGTGGCTCAGAAGATTGGATTTTTAAACCAAATGTGAGCTTTGCCCCTTGCTTGCTGAGTTATCTTGGCTAAGTTAATTGATATTTCCAAATCTAAACATGTCTTCTATAAAAGGGATAAAGTAATAATTTTGTAGGCTTGCTGAGAGAATCATACACTTTGGCCCATAACTGATAGCTGGCATATGTCATTCTAATTCATTACTACATGAAACATGTTTGAATATTCAGCCATACTTTATACAAATGTGTACATACTGTGACATGATGTGACTATTTTTTAAAAGATTCTGTGAAATTGAGTCATTAAATACAATAGAATAATAGTTAGTTCTTGACCTGATTATTTAAACATTGTTTAAATATCTATTGTTAAATTCAGAGGGGGAGGATTTGGGGAAGCAAAATAACATAATTGCATTAAATGAAGGAACTTTAGAGATTTTTGGCTACAAAATAGATAAACTGTAAATAAATATTTTAAAAATATAGTACAATTTAAAGTTTATATTTTAATATTTTACTCTTTTAACTTTTTAATTAAAATCATATAGAAAATATAAAACAAAAAGATGAGTCTGAATTAGAAAATTCAACCAGATGACAAGGGGAAGTGAGCTGAAAGAGAAGTAATTTTTTTAAAAAGTAAAGTGAAGCGTAAACTGTGAAATACTAATAAATAAGCATCATGGAAATTTCCTTAAAATGGGTAGATTAAAAGAAAAATTTTTAATAAAAAATTAAGAAAGACATAATGAGTCTATATGGAAGACAAGAAAAAAATCCAAAATATATATAATAGGAAGAAAAAGAAAATCAAGGCAATGGAAGAAGAAAAAACAATAAAATTAACACAATTTTTAATTCAAGAAAACTGCTTGAATTAAAATGTCAAAACTACTTATTGAAAGGGCATACTACGTACTGATACAAAAACACTCAACACTGAGATACAAAAACATTCAACACTGAGA
>NW_011490751.1:8214-8487 GCF_000754665.1 Bison bison bison | reverse complement strand
TTCTTTCATCTTCATCAAGAGGCTGTTTAAGTCTTCTTCGCTTTCTACCATTCGGTTGTTGTCATTTGCATATCTGAGGTTGTTGCTGTTTATCCCAGCAATCTTGATTCCAGCTTATGCTTCATCCAGCCCAGTATTTCGCATGATGTACTCTGCATATAAGTTAAATAAGCAAAGTGATAATAAACAGCCTTGACATAATCCTTTCCAGTTTGGAACCAGTTCATTGTTTCATGTCTGGTTCTAACTGTTGCTTCTTGACCTGTATACAGG
>NW_011490751.1:5106-6300 GCF_000754665.1 Bison bison bison | reverse complement strand
AAACTCACTGCTGGAGAAGTATTCACTGAAGAGAGGGTCATGGGATTTCCTGGACAGCCTTTGTTGGACAGATTAGGTGTGTGACTAATGGATATACTCAATGATATGAACAGAAGCCAGTGCAAGAGTTACCAAGGGAAAATTTGTGGAGGATCTTCTTGTCTAATGGCATAGATCCCCATAGAATACATGGGAGAACCACAGTGTTTTTTGAGAATGTTGTATCAGTAAATACGCCACCAGCTCGAGGAACAGAGACAGGACAAAGTCAAAGAGGCCAATCAAACTTCAGAACTTCTGCAGGCAGGAGACAGGCTGATAGAGCTTATGAACTTCAAGCATATGATATGCTTCAAGAAGAAAGAACCATATTTCCAAGGGAAGAACTGTTAATACAGAAAGAAGTCAGAGAGGTGGAACCAGAGGCTTCCATGGGCCCAAAAGATAGAACTTGAAAGCCATAGAGGATTATTTTCAGGCCTTAAAACATAATGGAATTTTCCCTCCTGGGTTTCTAACTTGTTTGGAACCACTGATCCCTTTATTACCTCCAGTTTCTCTGTATGGGAACAAGACTCTTTAACCAATGACTGACCTACCATTTTCTCTGGGAGGCAGATAATGTGTAGTTTCACAGGTACACAAATGGAGGGCAGTTTTGCCCAGAATGTTCATAGCCAGAGTCTCATTCATACCTGTTTTTTAGAACATGAGATTTGGGACTTTTCTGAGCTGATGATATTTAGATGAGATTTTAAACTTAGACTTGATGTGGTAATGAGTTTGAGACTTTTGGAGATGTTGAGATGGTGTGAATGTATTTTGCACATGGGACAGAAATAAAGTTTTGGGGATCAGAAGGTGAATTATAATGATTGAATAATGACCCTCAAAACATATTTAAGTCCTAAACTCTAGTACTTGGGAATGTGAGTTTTTTCTGGAAACAGGGTCTTTGCAGATGTATTAAGGATCTTAAAATCTTTAACTTAATTTAGAATGGACCCTGAATCCAAAGATGTGTCCATATGAGAAACAAACAAGAATGTGAGGGCAATCTAGCTATGACATCTGTCATACAAAGAAGAAGACACCAAGACATAAAGCCATATGAAGACAGGAGCAGAGATGGTCATAATGCTGCCACAAGACAAGGAACATCAGGAGCTACAAGAAGCTAGGAGGGGCAAGGAA
>NW_011490751.1:0-726 GCF_000754665.1 Bison bison bison | reverse complement strand
GGAAGAATTAATATTGTTAAAATGATCATACTACCCAGAGCAATCTCAGGATTTAATGCAATCTTGATCAAACTACCAGTGACAGTTTTCACAGAACTAGAACAAATTTCAAAAATTCATGGAAGCACAAAAGACTCTGAATAGCCATAGCAATCTTGAGATTAAAAGAACAAAGCCGGGGTATCATGTTTCTTGACTTCAGACTATATACTACAAAGTTGCAGTAATCAAAACAATATGATACCAACATTAAAACAGACATATGGATCAGTGGAACAGAATAGAGCCCAGAAAAGAACCTATGTACATATGGTCAATTAATCTAGGGCAAAAGAGGCAAGAATACACAATGGGGTAGAGAGTCTCTTCAGTAAATCATGCTGAGAAAACTGAATAGCTACATGTACAAGAATTAGAACATTTCCTCACACCATATACAAAGATAAACTTATAATGGATTCAAGGCATAAATATGAGACCAGAAACCATAAAATTTCTAGAAGAAATTGTATGCAGTACACTCTGGCACAGAGTAGTAATTTTTTTTTTTATCTGTGTCCTCTGGCAAGGGAAAGAAAAAAATAAATGGCACTTAAAATCTTTTAAACAGTGAGAAAATCCATCAATAAAATAAAAAGGCACTCTACTGAATGAGAGAAGATATTTGTAAATGATATGTCTGATAAGGGGTTAATATCCAAAATATAGAAAGAACTCATACAACTC
>NW_011490750.1:23138-23960 GCF_000754665.1 Bison bison bison | reverse complement strand
CTTTAATCCATTGTATACTCTTGCCTCCTTTGTCAAAGATAAGGTGTCCATATGTGTGTGGATTTATCTCTGGGCTTTCTATTTTGTTCCATTGATTTATATTTCTGTCCTTGTGCCAGTACCATACTGTCTTGATGACTGTGGCTTTGTAGTAGAGCCTGAAGTCAGGTAGGTTGATTCCTCCAGTTCCATTCTTCTTTCTCAAGATAGCTTTGGCTATTCAAGGTTTTTTGTATTTCCATACAAATTGTGAAATTATTTGTTCTAGCTCTGTGAAGAATACCATTGGTAGCTTGATAGGGATTGCATTGAATCTATAAACTACTTTGGGTAGTATACACATTTTCACTATATTGATTCTTCCAATCCATGAACATGGTATATTTCTCCATCTTTTAGTTTGCTCTTTGATTTCTTTCACCAGTGTTTTATAGTTTTCTATACATAGGTCTTTAGTTTCTTTAGGTAGATGTATTCCTAATTTTCCATTGCAATGGTGAATGGAATTGTTTCCTTAATTTCTCTTTCTGTTTTCTCATTATTAGTGTATAGGAATGCAAGGGATTTCTGTGTGTTGATTTTTATATCCTGCAACTTTACTATAGTCATTGATTAGTTCTAGTAATTTTCTGGTGGAGTCTTTAGGGTTTTCTATGTAGAGGATCATGTCATCTGCAAATAGTGAGAGTTTACTTCTTCTTTTCCAATTTGGATTCCTTTTATTTCTTTTTCTGCTCTGATTGCTGTGGCCAAAACTTCCAAAACTATGTTGAATAGTAATGGTGAAAGTGGGCACCCTTGTCTTGTTCCTGACTTTAGAGG
>NW_011490750.1:17632-21048 GCF_000754665.1 Bison bison bison | reverse complement strand
CGATCAGGAAGCTTGCACAAATCTCTTATGCTCATCTGCCAGAAAGAAGACAGAAGAAATAAAAGGTACAATCCCATTAGCCTCCAGAACTAACACCACAATCACAGAAACTACTGAAAATGAAAAGAAATGAGATTATGTCCCAAAGGAAGGAATAAGATAAAACGCTAAAAAAACAACTAAATTAAATGGAGATAGCCAACCCCTCAGGAAAAAAGAGAAAATTCAGAATAATGATAATAAAGATGATTCTGGGTCTTAGGAAAAGAATGCAGGCAAAGATTGAGAAGATGCAAGAAATGTTTACCAAGGAACTAGAAGAATTAAAGAACACCAAACAGAGATGAATGACATACTAAAAGAAATCAATAGCAGAATAACTGAGGAAGAACAATGGATAAGTGACCTGGAAGACAGAATGGTTGAAATCAATGCTGCAAAATAGAATTTTAAAAAAAAGGAAAAGAAATGAAGACAGCCTAACAGACCTCTGGGACAACATTAAATGCATCGATATTTGCATTATAGGGGTCACAGGAGAAGAGGGAGAGAATGGATCTGAGAAAATATTTGAAGAGATAATAGCTGAAAACCAGCTCAGAAAATGGGTAGAAGACTTGAAGAGACAATTCTCTAAAATGACACAATTGGGAAAGGAGAACGTCAAAGCTGTATATTGTCAATATGCTTATTTAACTTATATGCAGAGTACATTATTAGAAATGCCAGGCTGGATGAAACACAAGCTGGAATCAAGACTGCAGGGGGAAATATCAATAACCTCAGATATGCAGATGACATCACTCTTATGGCAGAAAGCAAAGAGGAACTAAAGAACTTCTTGATGAAGGTGAAAGGGAAGAGAGAAAGATCCTATCCCTTCATGGCAAATAGATGGGAAAACAATGGAAACAGTGACAGATTTAATTTTCCTGGATTCCCAAATCACTGCAGATGGTAATTGCAGCCATGAAATTAAAAGACACTTTCATCTTGGAAGAAAAGCTATGACAAACCTAAACCATATTAAAAAACAGAGATATCACTTTGCCAGCAAAAGTCCATATAGTCAAAGCTCTGGTTTTTCCAGTAGTCATGTAAGGATGTGAGAGTTGGACCATAAAGAAGACTCAGCGCAAAAGAATTGATGCTTTTCAACTGTGGTGTTACATAAGGACTCTTGAGAGTCCCTTGGACTGCAAAGAGATCAAACCAGTCAATTCTAAAGGAAATCAATCCTGAATATTCATTGGAATAAATGATGCTGAAGCCAAAGTTCCAAAAATTTGGATACCTGATGTGAACAGCTGACTCAGCAGAAAAGTCCCTGATGCTGGGAAAGATTAAAGACAGGAGGAGAAGGGGACGACAGAGGATGAGATGGCTGGATGGCATCACCAACTCAATGGACATGAGTTTGAGCAATTTCCAGAAGATGGTGAAGGACAGGGAACCGTGGCATGCTGGAGTCCATGGGGTTGCAAAGAGTCAGACACGACTGAGCCATGGAACAAGAACAACTAAAACAGGCATACAGATGGCCAATGAGCACATGAAAAGATGTTAAAAATTGCTATTTATTAGAGAAATGCAAATCAAAACTACAATGAGATATCACTTCAACCTGTCAGAATGGCTATCATAAAAGGGTGTGCAAAATACAAATATTGGAGAGGGTGTGGAGAGAAGAGAACCCTATTGCACTATTACTGGGAATGTTAATGGTTCAGGCACTATGGAGAACCATATGGAAGTTCCTCAAAAAAACTAAAAATACAGCTACCATATGACCCTGCAATCCCATTCCTGGGCATATATCCAGAGAAAAACATGGCCCAAAAAAACACATGCACCCCAATGTTCATTGCAGCATTGTTTACAATGGCCAAGACATGGAAACAACCTAAATATCCATTGTCAAAGGAATCCACAAAGAAAATGTGGAGATATATATATATACACACACACACACACACACACACACAATAGAGTATTACTCAGTCATTAACAATAATGAAATAGTGTCATTTGAGCAACATGGATGGACCTAGAGAATGTCATACTGGGTGAAGTAAGTCAGACAGAAAGGAGAAATATCATATGACATTCTTTATATGTGAAATCTAAAAAGAAATGATACAAATTAACTTACAAAACAGAAAGAGAATCAGAGACTTAGAAAGAAACTCATGTTTGCTTTGGGGAAGGAATATTTAAGGACTTTGGGAAGGTCATGTACACACTCCTATATTTCAAATGGATAAACAACAAAAACCTATTGTATATCACATGGAACTCTGCTCAATAGTATGTGTCAGCCCGGATGGGACGGGGGTTTGGGGAAGAATGGATACATGTATTTGTATGGCTGAGTCCCTTCACTGTCCACCTGAAACTATCACATTGTTAATTGGCTAAACCCCAATATAAAATGTTTTGGGAGGTTAAAAATAAGTTAACATTAAATTAAAAAACATAAAGCTCTAGTTTGAATTAAATAACAACCTAGTTCTACTGGAGAATCTAAAATTCTCATTCCTCACCATTGTACATACATTAAACCACGGGTCTACTGACAAAATGATAGCTTTCATGAATCAGTATTGATGGGATAATCTTATTGAGGCCATAAAAACTGTCCTGCTTCATTTTTCATCCTTTCTGAAGTACAACCAAGGAAAGCATGTTTGTACAGGCCTCAGCCACTTTAAATTATGGAGCCTAGTGGAGCATTTGAGCTCTAAAAAAATGATTTCATACATATTCCTCTGTCCCATAGAAATAAATATGTTTTAGTCATGGCCTATATATTTTCAAAATGGACCAACGCCTTCCCTTGAAGACAAAATACTGCCTCTGTGACTAAAAGTCCATTTGAATGAGTTCATCCCTATCTGGTGAACTCATTCTCCAAATTTGTAGTGATTCAGGAACCCATTTTACTGGCCAGGTACTTCAACAAGTCTCTGCTGTTTCTCAGCACTTTAATTATGCTTACCATCCTCAGTCCTCTAGTTTAGTTGAACATACCAATAAAATTATTAAGACTTGGATCAAAGAATTTGTAGAGGCTCTCTAAATATCTTGACCAAAATTATTGTCATTGGTCCTTCTATATCTCAGATCTCAGTTCAGTTCAGTCGCTCAGTCATGTGCGATGCTACGCAACCCCATGGATTGCAGCACACCAGGCTTCCATGTCCATCACCAACTCCCTGATCTTGATCAAACTCATGTCCATTGAGTCAGTGATGCCATCCAACCATCTCATCCTCTGTCATCCCCTTCTCCTCCTGCCTTCAATCTTGCCCAGCATCAGGGTCTTTTCCAATGAGTCAGTTCTTCGCATGAGGTGGCCAAAGTATTGGAGTTTCAACTTCAACATCAGTCCTTCCAATGAATATTCAAGACTGATT
>NW_011490750.1:12381-16178 GCF_000754665.1 Bison bison bison | reverse complement strand
AACATATGAAATTTACATAAAAACTTCCTAAGTGTTATCTCTACTCCTCCTCCTTGTTACTCAGTTTATGCAAAAGTAATTGCTGTTTTACATTGTTGAAAACTGACATTTGATATTGATATTCTTAAATGTGGCTATTTATGCATCATTTTAATGTGTATTTTATTGGTTTATATTTATTTTGTTAAAGACTTATCACTTGTTGCATATATTTTTTAGACTATAGAAATGATGTAAGACCAAAAACAAATTCAGGCGATTTTCTTATCTAAGTACAAAATGGATCATAAAGCAGTGGAGACAGCTCACATTATCAGCAATGCCCTTGGCCTAGTAACTAATAAGGAACAGTGCAGTGGTGTTTCAAGAAGTTTAGCAAAGGAGTCGAGAGTCTTGAAGATGAGGAGCATAGTGGCCAGCCATTGAGTTTGACAATGACCAGTTGAGAGCAATCATCAAATCTGGTGGTTTTACAACCTCATGAGAAGTTGACAAAAAACTCATTGTCGACCATTCTATGGTTGTTTGACTTTTGAAGCAAATTGTTGTTCACTTTTGGCAAGGTGATAACGATCAACAAGTGGAGGACTGAAAATTTTAAAAAAAGAAAAAAGAGAGGGAGAAACATTATTTTGAAGTGTCATCTTCTCTTACTCTACACAATAATGAACCATTTCTCCATTGGATTGTGACATGCGACAAAAAGTGGATGGTATACAACAACCAGTGATGACCAGCTCAGTGTTTGAACTGAGAGTAAGCTTCAAAGCACTTCCCAAAGCCAAACTTGCACCAAAATAGTCATGGTCACTCTTTGGTGTCCTACTGCCAGTCTGATCCACTACAGCGTACTGAATCCCAGTGAAACTATTACATTTGAGAAGTATGCTATCAAGACTGTCACAGCTCTGACAATAAAAGTCAATAGACTCTTTTCTTTTTTTTTGCTTGGGGATTTCCTCATGGCTGGTCTTGTAGGCAGACCCAAAATTGCAGACTTCTGGATCTGTGGTTTCATCTTTGATATTAATTTAATGATATTCTTAGTGCCTTAAATAATTTTTTTTCTTCCTTTCTTCTTTTATTGTTCTCATTGTATGTTTGGTACATTATTTTCAGTTGTGCTACAAACCCTGAAAATTCTGTTTTGTTTTGTTTTGTCTTAATCTTTTTTTCTGTTTATATTTTCCTTGACTTTTTTTTGGCTTTTGGGAATTCTATTAAGATATTCTCAAATTCAGATAATATTTTCTATCATGTTCAGGTTACTAATAAGCCTAAAATGACAATCTTCACTTTTGTTAACAGTATTTTGATTTTTAGTATCTCTTTGATTCTTTGTTAAGGTTTCACTCTCTTGTTTGCACTGCCCAGCTGTCTTTTCATGTTGTCTACTTTAACCATTAAAGTCGTTAGTGTATTAATTATGTTTGGTTAAATTTCTGATTTGCTAATACCAATATCTTGGCATGTCTGGTTCTGATGCTTGTTCTGTTTTTTCTATGTGTGTTTTGTTTTTGCCTTTTCATATGCCTTATAACTTTTTTTCTTGATCATTAGACATAAGGTAAATGAAACTTCTGTAAATAAACCTTTAGAAATATGGTGATGAACTGTGAAAGTGAAAGTCACTCAATCGTTTCGGACTTTTGCGATTCCATGGACTATACAGCGGGAAAGGGAAATATTCTAGTCTTATGATTAGATCTCAGAATTGTTTTTCTACCATCAAATCAGTTAAGCTCTGAAAATATTGTTGTAAATTAGGCTCTTTGGTTAAGTGCTTTCCCCTGAGGGCAGGCTTGATTAGGAACAGGGTGTTCTGGCACATTTCAAAATAGTTGTTTTTCCTTTCCCCTTGCATGAGTGTCACAAAGAGTCAGACACGACTGAGCAACTGAACTGAACTGCATGAGTGCATTTTACATGGATATTTATACTTAGAATCTTGTTGAGCCCCTGAAGGTGAATTTTACAATATTATGGGGGCCCCTAATGACGGAGTAATTCTGGAATCTTTTAACTCTCAGGCTTGTTGACATCTAGCCTCCAGCCATCTGTCAATTCCAATTCAGGTTTTCCTACTCCACTGCTAGTATCCATGGAGTTATTTGCTCCAGCACTTTGTTTTCTTATATAGCCTGTCCATCTCTCCAGTTTGGGGATCAGTGGTTTGCCCTATGATCTCGCTTCTTTTATCAGTCTAAAATGAGTTGTTGATTTTTCAGTTCAGGATTTTACTTGTTAGGATAGAAAGATAACTTACAATTTCTTTACAGTGGAAGTAAATACCACATTTAAATCATTTTTTTGTTACAATTTAACCCTCATAATATGCTTGAAAAATAGTCAACACATATTTTTAAAAATAATTTTAATATTGTCTCTATTTATTTATTTTTACTATCTGAATAAAATAATTAACTGGAAAATCATGGACTATAATTCTATATTCACCAGTACTCCATGTATAGAACTACAAATCTTATCAAATAGGATGATTCATTAGTTTTTACTTCTTCCATAAGAAATTACCATACATTTATCAGCTTAAAACATTTTTTTCTTTTAATTTCACAGTACTATAAATTAAAACCCCAGGTTTTGGCTTAATTGGGACTCTGCTCTATTTTTCACAAAAATCAGCTATCAGGAGGGTTCTGCTTCTCTCTGGAGGTGCTGGTAATGAATCTACTCCCAGGTTCATTCAGAACATTAGCACTATTTAGTTCTATTACAGGTCTTGGATTGAAATTTTCCTTTGTCTATTCATCACTGGTTAGGGTCATTCACAGCTTCCAGGGGCAAACTGTATTTCATAACTCGTGGCCCTTTTAGTCAAGCTCTAATGACAGTAATGTCTAGTCAATTTCCTATGCTTTGACTGTCTCTGATCTCCTCTTCTACCTATGCCTTTTCTGTCTTCCTCCTTATTTTCTTTCTCTGATGGTTTTTGATATCTCTTCATTTTTAGTGCTCCTATGCCTACACTGACCTCACCTGGATCAGTCAGTTCAGTTCAGTTCAGTTCAGTCATTCAGTCACGTCTGACTCTTTGAGACCCCATGAATCGCAGCACGCCAGGCCTCCCTGTCCATCACCAACCCCCGGAGTTCACCAAGACTCACGTCCATCGAGTCAGTGATGCCATCCAGCCATCTCATCCTCTGTGGTTCCCTTCTCTTCCTGCCCCCAATCCCTCCCCAAATCAGAGTCTTTTCAATGAGTCTACCCTTCATATAAGGTGGCCAAAGTACTGGAGTTTCAGCTTTAGCATCATTCCTTCCAAAGAAATCCCAGGGCTGATCTCCTTCAGAATGGACTGGTTGGATCTCCTTGCAGTCCAAGGGACTCTCAAGAGTCTTCTCCAACACCACAGTTCCAAAGCATCAATTCTTCAGTGCTCAGCTTTCTTCACAGTCCAACTCTCACATCCATACATAACCAATGGAAAAACCATAGTCTTGACTAGAAGGACCTTTGTTGGCAAAGTAACATCTCTGCTTTTAAATATGCTATCTAGGTTGGTCATAACTTTTCTTCAAAGGAGTAAGTGTCTTTTAATTTCATGGCTGCAGTCACCATCTGCAGTGATTTTGGAACTCCAAAAATAAAGTCTGACATTGTTTCCACTGTTTCTTCATCTATTTCCTATGAAGTGATGGGACCGCATGCCATGATCTTCGTTTTCTGAATGTTGAGCTTTAAGACAATATTTTTACTCTCCATTTTCATTTTCATCAAGAGGCTTTTGTGTTCCTCTTCACTTTCTGCCAGAAGGGTGGTGTCATCTGCAT
>NW_011490750.1:11153-11282 GCF_000754665.1 Bison bison bison | reverse complement strand
AACCAATCTGATTTCGTTGTTGACCATCTGGTGATGTCCACGTGTAGAGTCTTCTCTTGTGTTGTTGGAAGAGGGTGTTTGCTATGACCAGTGCATTTTCTTGGCAAAACTCTATTAGACTTTGCCCTG
>NW_011490750.1:7969-10763 GCF_000754665.1 Bison bison bison | reverse complement strand
TTGGATTAGCTGTGATATTGAATGGTTTGCCTTGGACACAAACAGAGATCATTCTGTCATTTTTGAGATAACATCCAAATACTGCATTTCAGACTCTTTTGTTGACCATGATGGCTACTCCATTTCTTCTAAGGGAGAAGTAGATATAATTCCTGCAGTAGTAGATATAATGGTCATCTGAGTTAAATTCACCCATTCCAGTCCATTATTAGTTCACAGATTCCTAGAATGTTGATGTTCAGTCTTGCCATCTCCTTTTTGACCACTTTCAATTTGCCTTGATTCATGGACCTGACATTCCAGGTTCCTATGCAATATTGCTCTTTATAGCATCAGACATTGCTTCTATCACCAGTCACACCCACAACTGGGTATTGTTTTTTCTTTGGCTCCATCCCTTCATTCTTTCTGGAGTTCTTTCTCCACTGATCTCTAGTAGCATATTGAGCACCTACCAACCTGGAGAGTTCTTCTCTCAATATCCTATAATTTTGCCTTTTCATACTGTTCATGGGATTCTCAGGCAAGAATACTGAAGTGGTTTGCAATTCCCTTCTCCAGTGGACCATATTCTGTCAACCCTCTTCACCATGACCCGCCCATCTTGGGTTGCCCCATGGGCATGGCTTAGTTTCATTGAGTTAGACAAGGCCGTGGTCCTAGTGTGAATAGATTGGCTAGTTTTTTGTGATTATGGTTTCAATGTGTCTGCCCTCTGATGCCCTCTTGCAACATGTACGGTCTTACTTGGGTTTCTCTTACCTTGGACGTGGGGTATCTCTTCATGGCTGCTCCAGCAAAGCACAGCCACTGCTACTTATCTTGGACGAGGGGTATCTCCTCACCGCCCCCTCTCCTGACCTTGAATGTGGAATAGCTCCTTTAGGCCCTTCTGCGCCCACACAGCCACCGCTCCTCGGGTGTGGGGTAGCTCCTCCCGGCCATCACCCCTGGCCTCAGGCAGGGGGTGGCTTCTCCTGGCCGCTGCCCCTGACCTCGGGTGTGGGGTAGCTCCTCTCTGCTGCTCCTGTGCTGTTGCAGCCTGGCACTCTTGGTCACCGCCCCTGACCTTCGATGTGGGGTAACTCCTCTTGGCTGCCGCCCCTCAGGCATGGGGTTTTCCTGGCTTCTACCCCTGTCCTCGGACGTGGGGTAGCTCCTCTCAGCCTCCTGTTTGCTGTTGCAGCCGCCCGCAGGTACCTCACCTTAATAATCCAGCATAATCTCTCTTTTTTAAGAACAGCTGACTTAATAAATATATGTGCCCTTCACAGAAGAACCTATTAATAGACAACTGCTTAACTGAATAATCTTAGGGATAGAAACTTTGTGAAAAGACAAAGTAATTTAAGAATCATTACTACCACAAGTTACAAGTCTTTTAATTTTATTATTTATATTAAAATATCAGTTAACTAGGTGGTAAGCCATTCTGACTATGACACAAAGATAATTGATAGGCTGATTGTGTCAAGTTTCATGAGATTTGTGCAAATAATCTCAATAAATAGTGGTGGTTGAAACTAAGTATATTTTGAATTGTAATTACAACATGGGGCCTTAATGAATAATTGCACTTTTGAGAGTTCATCTTTATTTGCTTTCTTGAAGTGACTGGGGACTTTGAGTAGAATCAAAATTTGCATTTTTTATTTTACAAATGTAATTTATCATATTGTGACTATATTTCTATAAGTAAAATATTATTGTGGTTTAATCTTATAAAATATAAAAGATACAAGGAAATTTTGTAAAGCTATTATTTAACTTGTTCAAATGCCCTTAATATTTAATTAGTACTATTAATTTAATGGGTTTCCCTGGTGGCTCAGACAATAAGGAATCTGCCTGTAATACAAGATACCTGGGTTTGATTCCTGGGTCAGGAAGATCCCCTGGAGAAGGGAATGGCTACTCACCCCAGTATTCTTGCCTGGAGAATTCCATGGATAGAGGAGCCTGGTGGGCTACAGTCCACAGGGTCACAGAGTAGACGTGGCTAAGTGGCAATGCTTCCACACCCTTCACTAACTTAATACAAAATCCATTCTCCATCTTGTATTTCAAAATAAATCTGATTATGTGATGAATCAATTGACTTCTCCAAATCATACTGTTCATTCAACAAAGGGAGAAGATGTTTATTTTTATTGATGTCCCCTTCTAATTATTCCATCTTATAGTCTACATTAAAACAGTTACATTTTTACATACAATCATTAACTGAGCCCTTCAGTACTATGATAATACTTTTACTATCAAACCTTTATGATAGAAGAGATACTTTTCAAAAATATAATATAAATAAATAAAAATTTTACTCTTTTTCGTTCTCTTTTGCCTTGAAGAGGAAGTTCTGATGTCCAAATGACTTTAAAATCTTCACAGGCCTTAACACATATTCAGTTCAGTTCAGTTGCTCAGTTGTGTCTGTCTCTTTCTGACCCCACAGATTGCAGCAAACAAGGCCTCCCTGTCCAACACCAACTCCTGGAGTTTACTCAAACTCATGTCCATTGGGTTGGTGATGCCATCCAACCATCTCATCTTCTGTCGTCCCCTTCTCCTCCTGCCTTCAATCTTTCCCAGCATCAGGATCTTTTGAAATGAGTCAGGTGGCCAAAGTATTGTGATTTCACATTCAACATCAGTCCTTCCAGTGAATATTTAGGACTCATTTCCTTTAAGATGAGAAGGCAATGGCACCCCACTCCAGTACTCTTGCCTGGAAAATCCCATGGATGGAGGAGCCTGGTAGGCTGCAGTCCATGGGGTCGCTGAGGGTCGGACACGA
>NW_011490750.1:3775-5757 GCF_000754665.1 Bison bison bison | reverse complement strand
ATATGTATATATATACATCTCCCCTTTTTTTGGGTTTCCTTTCCACTTACATCACCACAGAGCATTGAATAGAGGTTCCCCGTGCTAGACAGTAGGTTTTCATTAGTTATCTATATTTTTTTTACATAATTGTGTATCTATGTCAACCTCAATGTCCCAGTTTATCCCACTTCCCCTTTCTGTACTTGGTGTCCATACATTTGTTCTCTATGTCTGTGTCTCTATTCTTGCTTTGAAAAATTCACAAGAACATTTTTTTCTAGATTCCACATATATGCATTAATATACAATATTTATTTTTGTCTCTTACTCCACCCTGTATGACACATCTCTGCAAATGACACAATTTTATTCCTTTTTGTGGCTGAGCAATATTCCATTGCCCCACAGTTCTTAAAGCTTTATTATAAGAAAAATCCCTGGAGAAAGAAATGGCAGTACACTCCAATATTCTTACCTGGAGAATCCCATAGATACAGCAGCCTGGCAGGCTTATAGTCTATAGGATTGCAAAGAGTTGGACATGACTAAAGTGACTTAGCATGCACCTAGGAAAAGATGTTCCTCCTTGCTTTCTATAGAAGAGTGGCAACCATGTATACAGAGATTTACAGAAGGAATCTCATTTTTTTTTAATGTGGGTTATTTTACTTCACTAAGTAATGTTATATATCTGTAAGAAATGTATAAATGATTATTTTTGTTTTTCACTTTATGTTCTTGTAAATCATTTTCTCTTTTACTATTGCTATATTTTTTAGATATTTTAGCCCTGGGCTATATATGAATCAAAATTGAAATTTCTAAATAATTTCAATAATTATTAAAAATGTTATATAATGTAAGTGTATTACCAAATAATCACAATTATTAATTTAGTATCAAAAAAGATTAAATATTTTGAGTTGTTGGTTACAAACTGTTATATCAGCTGTATGTTGATAATTTGATTTTTGATGAAGTGCAGAATACACAGGTTAACTGGTTTTATCATAATCTGAACAGGTTAGTATTCAAACAAAATCAAACAGACTTAAGGGATTGTATAAAAAATTCAAACCAGAAGTTCCTCCAGGAATATTTTTAATAGTGCATTTTCTGGAACATTTTAAGAATAATGAGATAATATTCAATTATGTTTTACTTTAATATTTTACTTGGTGACAAATTTAAAAGATATACGTATAAATTCTATGGTTAGCAATTACTTAGCATGTTATTGTCACAAGGTTTTAGTTCTAGCATTTGCTTTTTTAATTATAATAAACCTGGCATAAACAAGCTGGTAAAAAAATAAATAAATTATGGTGGAATGAATATGTAAATGGTAACAGCTGTGCCAAGTAAAGCAGAATGAACTCAAAGGACACTGCTCAAAAAGTGGCTTCCAATTTTTTCAAATATAAGCATCATTAAATTATGGAATATAAAACATGCAAAAAGGCACTAATATCAATCATCAAATGTTAATTAGTAATTTAGGTAGAGCATAAATAAATGGTCTTTTCCATAAGCGCATAATAACAGCCAATATCTGTTGAGTGATTTCTGCATAGGTCCCAGAAATTGTTTTAAATATTTCCTATTGGTTAGTTCATTTAACTTTTACAATAATCTTATGAGGCAAGCCAAATTAATATCCCAGTTTTACTGATAAAGAACCAAGGATGAAGACAAGTTAGGCAATGTGCCTGAAGTCACACAGCTAAGGAATGGGGAAAGAATTTGAAACTGAGAAGTATTTTGCCAGCCTTAATTATCCTAATCATTATGTTATGCATGCAAATATATATTGGACTGTATCTTATTTTAAGTAAATATTATCATAATCACTGATACTCAAGGATGATATACACAAAAGCTCTATCAACTATGCTGCTGCTGCTAAGTCACTTCAGTCATGTCCGACTCTGTGCGACCCCATAGACGGCAGCTCACCAGGCTCCCCCGTCCCTGGGATTCTCCAGGCAACAACACTGGAG
>NW_011490750.1:0-706 GCF_000754665.1 Bison bison bison | reverse complement strand
TGGCATTGCCTTTCTTTGGGATTGGAATGAAAACTGACCTTTTCCAGTCCTGTGGCCACTGCTGAGTTTTCCAAATTTGCTGGCATATTGAGTGCAGGACTTTCACAACATCATCTTTCAGAATTTGAAAGAGCTCAACTGGATTTCCATCACCTCCACTAGCTTTGTTCATAGTGATGCTTTCTAAGGCCCACTTGACTTCACATTCCTGGATGTCTGGCTCTAGGTGAGTGATCATTCTACCCCAAAGCAATATACTGATTTAGTATAATTCCTATCAAAATAGCCATGACATTTTTTTTTTACAGAACAAATAATACTAACATTAATATGGAACAACAAATGACCCAGAATTACCAAAACAATCATGAAGAGGAAAAAAAAAAGAAAGCTGGAGGTATCACATTCCCTTGACTTCAGACCATGCTACAGAGCTATAGTAACCAAAATAGTATAGCATTGGCTCCAAGAGACAGACACATAGGTCAATGAAAAGGAATAGAGACCTCATATATAATCCCATCACCTATAGTCAATCTCCAATTAAAGCAGCAAGGATATATGATGGAAAAAGACAGACTCTTCTATCAATGCTTCCCCCTCTCACACCCCGTGCACCTATAGTCAATATCCAACAAAGGAAGCGAGCATACACAATGCAGAAAATACAGATTCTTCTATCTTCTAGTGAGAAAACTGGACAATC
>NW_011490749.1:47982-48156 GCF_000754665.1 Bison bison bison | reverse complement strand
AGTGGGTTGCCATTGCCTTCTCCAATGCATGAAAGTGAAAAGTGAAAGTGAAGTCGCTCAGTCATGCCCCACTCTTAGCCACCCCATGGACTGCAGCCCACCAGGCTCCCCCGTCCATGGGATTTTCCAGGCAAGAGTACTGGAGTGGGGTGCCATTGCCTTCTCCGAAAAAAG
>NW_011490749.1:46392-47882 GCF_000754665.1 Bison bison bison | reverse complement strand
GTTCCTGCCTGGAGAATCCCGGGGACAGGGGAGCCTGGTGGGCTGCCGTCTATGGGGTCGCACAGAGTCGGACACGACTGAAGCGAGTTAGCAGCAGCAGCGTACTACTTAAAACAGACACCCTCTCCTCCGCCCCCGAATAAAGGAGGACACTTTCTCCAGCATTCGTTACTCTAAGGGGACAAGCAAAGATCACAGCTATTTCTGTGCCCTGAGGAGCTCAAGTGCCTGCGAGCACCCAGTCATCTTACAGGAACTCGTCCTCAAGCCCCAGATGAATTCTCTCCTGAGATCCAAAGTGGTGGGGAGGGGGAGGTCACGGCCAGAGGTGAGCGCACTCAATTCTTAAAACGGTAGATTCCTACTGCTAAGTCGCTTCAGTTGTGTCTGACTCTGTGCGACCCCATAGACGGCAGCCCACCAGGCTCCCCTGTCCATGGGATTTCCAGGCAAGAGTACTGGAGTGGGGTGCCATTGCCTTCTCCGAAAAAGGAAACTACTGGTAATATAATGCAGATGAAGTGCAAAATAATTATGCTGAGTGAAGCCAGACCAAAAGAAAAGTGCCCCCCTCACATAAAATGCAACCTTGTCTGAGGACAGAAAGCGGGGCTGCTGGAGGAGGAGGGATGACACGATGGACATGGAGCCAGGTAACTCTCAGAGGTCATCAATATTCATTATCGAAATGTCCTGATACCTTAAAGGGTGTACAGTATGTCAAAACTTAAAGTGTACACTTTTAAACTATACACTGACATACTGAGTACCAATGACTTCTTAAAGAAACTCATTTAAAAAAAGTGCCGGGGGTCCCCAAATGCATGATCAGTTCCAGGGCCAGGGTACAATTCCAGAACTGTATCTGGCAGTAAATGCGGAAGCAGAAGCCCACAGGACTCTGGAGGAGATTATTTAACAGGTGGGAGGAACGGGAACCAGCGTGAGCCGAGGACGCACGAGTCACACTGCAGCAACCTCATCTCCTGCTGTGACAGGGCCACCACAACGGGGGGACCCAGAGCGCGGCGGGGCCCAGCCACACTTGCCAAGGACTCCCCACTTCCGAGACTCCGTGTCAGAACCGGGGGCAGAACCAAACGGTGGTCCTCCTCTTGAGACGGTGGCAGTTCAGGGACGGAAGGAGACAGGGACAGACAGCATGCACGGCCTTCATGACAGTAAAGCACTCCTTAAACCCGAGAAGGAGCTGAGTAGATTAAGTCCAAAATGAGAGTATTAAAGAGAGCGCTGAAAGACGAGGCCTGCAGAAACCATATTCTGAAGGATGAGCAGGCATTCGAAGGGGAGCAAGGGCCCAGAGAAGGCAAGAGACACCACCTGGAGGGGAAACAAGCAGGCTGCCTGCGGGAAGGCCGGCCCTCGTCCACCAGGCCCCTCTCCTGGCGGTGCGCACAAGGTCCAGGGAACACGCCACCAGGAGCCCCCAGAACCCCCCAGGGTCCCCTGAAGCAGCGAGCGGACGCCCT
>NW_011490749.1:24998-44890 GCF_000754665.1 Bison bison bison | reverse complement strand
GGCTCCTCCACTCAGGTGGGCCTGTACTCTGAGTCCCTGGGAAGCCCTAGCTTGGTTCTGGTTCAAGTGCTCTCCACTTAAGCAGACCCAGCTCCTCCAGGGCAGAAGCACACACCCTGCATTGCTCATGCCGTCTTCTGAGGAGCCATAACCAAATTCTCGGGGAGAAACCAGCAGTGGAGGAGCAGAGACAGAGCTCCCCAACGCGAGAACCTGGAGCATATGTGCACACCCTCTCCCGCCCCCTCACCTGCGGGTGGGCAGGCTGCGGCTAGTGACGCGCTCCGAAGCACAGATGGGGACACGGGAGGGACAGTCGCTCTGCAGCGGGGCAGCCTGGCAGATCCCACCCCCACCCAGCAGGCAGTTACCACCACCACTGACACCCCGTGGACGCCTCTGGTAGGATGAGAAAGGCGGCTCATCTCTGTGGTGCTCTTTCCCAAGCCTGTCACCCCAGTCTAACAGTGAGAAGAACGTCCGCAAACCCAACGTGAGGGCTAGTCCACAAAATGACTCGAAGAGTTCTCCCAAGTCATGGGAAAAAAAAAAAACAGTCACAGAGACACGAGGCAGACACACAACCAAATGCATGTGGTATCCTGGACTGCATCTTGGAACAGAACAAGGAAATCAGTGGAAAAGTAAACTCCAAATAAAACCCGGAATTCCATTATACCAACGTTGGCTTTGATAAGCATATTACAGTCATATACGACGCTGACATGAGGGGAGACAGAAACTGGGCGGGGCTTTCGGGAGTCCCCAGCACTATCTGCGACTTTTCTGTAAATCTAAAATTATTCCAACATAAAAGTTTGTCTGAAGAAGGTCTTCTGCTTAACAATACTTCCAAAATTGATGAAATAATTTGCATATGAAAAATATGGACTTAATTTAATAAGTAGAAGGAAACAGTCATTTCACAGTTAGCTACTTTAACCTCCCATAAAAATAAATGCCCAATGGAACAAAAATATCCCTAAAAAGGTAACTGAGAACTTCACTTAATTGAGCTTTAAGTCATATTCTACTCCAATCACCGGACAGACATTCACTAAATCCCCAAGTAGCCTAATGATCCACTCAGGTTGAAATAACAGAACGTCATCCCTCCTGCCTTCCTCCCTTTGAGCATCCTGAAGAACAGGGATGACATCTGAAGATATTTACTGCAAAACTGCCTAAAAGACCAACACGCACTGGCCAACATAAGGTTTGCTACATTGTGGAATATTAATAGGTCCCTGTGCAGCCATTAAACGGAGTATGAAGACTGTACTAACTAAAAGTGAGATTCAAAATAAAACCACAGACTGCAGCTTAAAACTATTTATCTAGAAAAGCCAATTTGCAAAACAAGATAGGCTGATGGAGCCGTAAGCGACTTAAGACGTGATGTGAATTGTACTCTGTCTTACCGTCTCTGTCTGTTGTACTGGGGGGAAAAGCGCAACCGCCGTGGTGAAGGTTATGTGAGATGAGGCAGCTTGAAGGGAGAGACCTGAGCTTAGTGAGGTGAGTTTCCAACAGTCTACACATCGCCACAGGGTTCGCTTCTAGCCATGATGGAAGAACAGAGGCTCATCTACTCTCTTAATTAAAAGGGAAAAAAGACAGGGTTTATGGAACAACGGTCTTCAGACACCCAACAGCAGGCAGCACAGGGCAGCGAGGCGAGTGCTGTGACAGCCCCTCTTTACAGCCTGGAGCATCCAGCCTGCAATGCAGAGAAGGGTAGTTTCCTCAAGATGAAACAGAATTCGAGATCTGGAGCGCCCACATCGGCCAGAATTTGTGAAGCAGAGCACAGGAGAGGAGAACGTCAGAAGGCTGAGGAGGCCCCTGAGCATCCGGCTCAGGACTGATCAGAGCTCATGCACGCTCCAATTCCAAGGCCAGGGAAGGAGCCACCAGAGAGGAGCAAATGGACTAAGCCATGTAGAACGAGAGTGGGAACAGCTCCTGTCCGACCACAGCACAGCAAGCCCAGTCCTCAGAGAGGCGGTGACTCAGTCCAGGGGCTAAATGAGCCTTTGACTGAGGGCTATTCTGGACCTGCCATTAAAGACACTGAGAAGAGAGCTCTGGAAGGAACAAACTGTTCAAGGAACTTAACTGCATCCCAGGGAAAAGACTCCCAAATATTCAAATGAATACAAAAAAAAAAAAAATTCTAGCACTCAGTACAAAATCCACAATGTCACGCATCCAGTCAACATTACTAAAGACCAAACCATGGGACTTCCCTGGTGTCCTGTGGTTAGGAATCCACCTTCCAAGGCAGGGCACGTGTGTGTGATCCCTGGTCCGGGAACTAAGATCCCACATGCCGGGGGGCAACTGAGTCCACCCACTTCAACAAAGGCCCAGCACAGCCTACAACTCCCCCTAAACCCAGACCAACAAAGAAAGAAACCAGGAAACATATTCAATATCTTGTAATGATCTATAATAGGAAAGAATTTGAAAATACATATACTGAATATACTGACTCACTTCACTGTACATCTGAAATATTACTAATCAATAAAAACAACAAAGAAGCAAGAAAATACCATAATGAAGAGAAAAAAAAAAAAAAAAAAAACCCAGAAAAGAGATGATAGAATTAGTAGACAGGAATGTTAACAGATATACTCCATACACTCATGAAGGAGGGCGTGATATTAAGGAGAAAACTGGAAGGTATAAGAAATACTCAAAATGAACTTCTAGAGACGCAAAAAACACAATGCTTGAAGTCAGCAACAGAGCACATCTTGAAGACAAAGCTGGTGGCCTGGAGGCCAGGAGCGGGCACCAGCCAGAACGCCATGCGACGGGGGAGGTCTGGGCGCGGGGGAGCGCAACTTCAGGGAGCTGTGGGACGAGGCCAAGGAGCTTAACATATACTCAACTGGAACCTAACAACTTCACAGGTACAAAATCCGAGGGAAAGTAAGTATTTCCAGAAATGCGTTAAATGCCAAGGAAAGACACATACAAAGGCTCTTGCTACACTGGTTTCCAACTTAGCAACAGGCACCGCTAAGCTGAGACTGTCCTTACAACAGAGGGAAGACTTATTCTGATGCCCACGTACTAGCTGAGAGATGCTGCAGTAAGATACTTCTGGTATCAAGCTCTGAGATTATAGAATTATTTCTGGATTCCCACTTGGACATATAAGGATAATCTGATATATTCTGGATTCTGAGTCATTTCAGATCTCCTGTGTTTGCCAGCTAGGACTGACAGCAGCAGTCTTGCTTGGGGAAAAAGTATGTGAAGGAAAAAACAGCCTGCTTCAAATTGCTCCATGAAAACTGTACCCTCAGTCTTCAAACGTAAGAATAAACAAAATAAACATAATGCTTTAAAAAAGCACTATTTCAAAATTTCAGTATTTCTCTCTTGTGGAGGCCAAGAAGGCAACCCCCTCCAGTACTCTTGCCTGGAAACTCCCATGGATGGAGGAGCCTGGTGGGCTGCAGTCCATGGGGTCGCTAAGAGTCCGACAGGACTGAGAGACTTCCCTTTCACTTTTCACTTTCACGCACTGGAGAAGGAAATGGCAACCCACTCCAGTGTTCTGGCCTGGAGAGTCCTGGGGACGGGGAGCCTGGTGGGCGCCGTCTCTGGGGTCGCGCAGAGTCGGACGCGCCTGACGCGACTCAGCAGCAGCTCTTGTGGGGGAGTTCCTCTCACTGCTAGAGTTGCTTTGATCACGTCTCATGACACCAATCTTCCTGAACTTTCCTGCTTTTCTCCAGGTACATCTGGGTCTGTCTGGGGCCCTGGGGGCAGAGCGCTCAGCACAGTCACTGCTCTCCAGGGCTGGAAGTACCCACGCCAGCTCCACTTTCAATGTGGATAACGCCCTCTCACACACACTCTAGGGCTGCAGCCGTGAGGAGCTGCCCACGGGCTGGCCTGCCAGCTCTCCACACTCCAGAGCCTCCTCCTCTCAAGGTCATACCTACTAGAGGGCGAAAGGGGCTCAGCGAACGCTCTTCCACACTGAGGCAGTGGCCTTTAAAATAGACACCTGAGGACAGGGTGGAGTAGCCAGGGGAGGGGTAGCTGAGAAGGCAAGTGTTGTACTGAGCAGGGATGGGGTAGACCAGTGAGGCAGCAGACCCGAGATCGCCACAGGGGACTGGACCACACCACACCAAGAGCTGCAGCATTTCAAACGGGCAGAAGGTAAGAACAGATTCTCAGTGTGACAATACACACACAGAGACGTGCCGGGTGAGTCACGCTGCTGCTGAGTCGCTTCAGCCGTGTGCGACTCTGTGCGACCCCACAGACGGCAGCCCACCAGGCTCCCCCGTCCCTGGGATTCTCCAGGCCAGAACACTGGAGTGGGTTGCCATTGCTTTCTCCAATGCATGAAAGTGAAAAGTGAAAGTGAAGTCGCTCAGTTGTGTCTGACCCTCAGTGACCCCATGGACTGCAGCCCACCAGGCTCCCCCGTCCATGGGATTTTCCAGGCAAGAGTACTGGAGTGGGGTGCCACTGCCTTCTCCGGATGAGTCATAAGGGAAATGAAGTTAAAACCACAGAGCACACCCATTAGAACGGCTAAAGTGAAAATCACGACCATACCAAGTGTTGACGAGGATGTGGAGAAGCCAGGACTCTCACAGCCTGCAGGTGGAACTACAGAACCACACAACTGCTGTGATAAGGCTCGGTGGTTTCTGAAAAAACCAAGTGCACATTTAGCATACAACGCAGAAGCTCCGATCCTTGTGATTTACTCAAGAGAAGTGAAGTCAGATGTCTACGACAACCGCCAAGACACAGACACAACCTGAGTGTCCAGTGGTGGGTGAATGGGTGAGGAAGAGGTCGTCTGTAGCACACAACTGAGCCCCAGTGGGCCACAAGGAAAAAAGGAACCGTGTTCTCTGCCACAGAACAGATGGGCCGACAGGGCGCTCTGCTAAGCGAGGCAGGCCAGACAGAGAAAGACAAAGCTCTCGAGATGCCACTTACATGTGGAATCTCAAACACAAACACATAACAATCCAGGCTCACAGATACGGAAAACAGCCCAGCGGCCGGCGGAGGGCAGCTGGGAGGAACCAGGTGATGGCGGCCCCGAGGCGCAAACGTACAGGGCGACATAAACCAGCCCCAGTGTGACGCGCAGCTCAGGGCCAAGGGCCAGCGGCACCGCCTGACCCCGCTCGGCGCAGACGTGCACCCGCCCCGCCGGCCACGCTGTGACACGACACACCCAGGCCAGACCACTGTGAGCACACAAGGAACAAAGCACTGTGAGCCGAACATACTTCAGCTAAAAAAAAAAGAAAACGTGCCTGCAGAGACGTGTGTACAGCTGCCTGTAGGAGCTCCATTCGTAACACTCAGAAACTCGGAGGAACCCAGAGAGTCCTCAACAAGGAAAGGTCAAACGGTGTCACCCAGGCAACGGAAGAGTGCTGAGCAGCAAAAAGGAAAAGACCAGGATGGACGGGAAAATCCACGCCCACAGCTCGAGGTAGGCCGAGGCTGGCACACGGCGACAGACGGCTGGACCGTGGCTGCCTGGGCGCGACACTGACCGCACAGGCACAGAGGCCTTTCACGGGAACACAGCCTTCTCTACGCCCTCTGCGGGGGCGGGGGGCACACAAGTGCGTGTCCTTGCCAAGGCTCACTCAACCACGCACAAAGGAAAGGCGCATTTTACTGTATACAAGTTATTCCCCCAAAGGTGATGGTGGGGGAATTTTCTTTCATGGTTCATACTGAAGACAATTTCAAGACAAATGTTCAAGACAGGCTCTGAGCAACGGCAGCATCCTTAGAATAAACACCCAGGCTTCCACAGTCATTTCCAAGGCTCTGACAGAAATACAACATTTCTGGGACATTCAGGTTCTCCCCCCTTCCTTCCTGGCCCCCTGCCATTACAGTTACTTCACAGCAGAGGTTCAGTAATATTTGTGGATAATAAAGTTTGTCTAATAAAGGAGGTAACTCATCATGCATTAGGCTCACATACTGTACACGTTGTTAAGCAACTAAAATGCTACCTATCAGCAGCTGTGAATGGGTTATTTTTAGAGAAAGCTATTAAGCTGTTCTCTAAGCTACCCATTTTGGTGAACTTTAATTATCTGAACACAAAACTACAGTACTTTGTTTCACAGATAAAAATTAACTTGTCTTCAGATGCTAAGTTAGACTGATCCAAATTAATGTTCCAAAAATAAGTAGGTAGATAATACAAATGGCTGCTTTGAAAGAAAACGCATTACTTTAACCTGATTATCTCATAATTTACTAACCAAGAATGCCAGTGCAAAGGTTTCTCTGGAGGGTGCGAACCATTAAGTAAAAGCTAAAGTCATTTTAGGTGTAAAACCACCATAATTTTACCTATGACTCAGTGCTCCATAAACTACAGATACGGCAGCTTAAAATCTGATGTCATGAACACGTGTGCAATCTCTTTAGGAAAGGTGCTCTGGACAGCCCAGAGCTTGAACAAACTTGGTTGTCTACATACACATTTTTAAATCTCTCCAGCAATAGTCAGATGAGTCCCAAGTCTGCCTTTTCCCTTACTAGCCCAGACATCACCGAACTACTCAACACCTCTGAACTCAAAAATGAAGAAGAAAGTCTCCCTGGAGAAGGCAATGGCACCCACTGCAGTGCTCTCGCCCAGAAAACCCACGGACAGACCAGCCTGCAGTCCATCGGATCGCAAAAAGAAAAGAAGAAAGTCTAAGGGCTACAGAGATTGCAAAAGCAGCAGATGAAAAGCCCTAAGATAGTCGACCCCTCCCCAAAGTGGAACGGGTAAGCCTGGCGTGCTGCAGTCCATGGGGTCACAAAGAGTCAGACACGACCGAGCGACTGAACTGAACTGATGCTCTATACGTCTGCCCTGATAGTGGTGACCAAGTTACAAAAAGAAGATTTCATTAATCTGTGTTTAGGCTTCTTCCAAACATAACTATAAAATTTCTTTAAAAATATTTTATTTGTATACAAGACAATGGAAAAAACCCCACACCCAGTTACGTGGCTGAATGAATTAATGCATACATACATAGGTACACACAGATACAACCACAGAAAGATACAGAGCTGTAGTGACTTACACTTAGTAAAGGTTCCACAAAGTTTGGGGAACTCAGCCAAGTACACAAATTACTGAAGAAAAAAGTATGAAAAGCATTTCTCTCCACAGGAACAGCTACCCTAAGAAACCCCACCAGGATTCAGCACGATCATCGTCCTAAAAACCCACAGCCATAAACTGTTACCTGAAGCACGCTCACACTTCAGTACGGCAGTCAATACTCTCTGTGCCAGATCCGCTGCACACTCTAACCCAAGCAGTGCTCTGGAGAAATGGCTTTGGAGCTCACCGATGCTCTGAACTCGTCATGAGGCCTTGAGGAAGCAGAGGGGCTGCTCACGTGTGCAGCATTCCCTACACGCCCTTCCCCCTCAGCGCTCCCCTCCCACCTTCACTGGGCAAGAATCCCAGGACGGTCCAGGTGGGCTGGCTCACAGGTGAGCTCTGAGCAGCCAGGAGTGGTGAACCACGGCCATCAGGTCTACCCCAGATCTCCGCACTCTGGGTAGCCACCCGGGCAGACTGAGCAGAACTGGGATTCAAACCAAGGGACCTCCAAACCCCATGTTCTCAGCCATGACACCACACGAGAGCCAGCAGCCCCCACTGGCCACGCCCTCGTGCTGGTGATGAACCCAAGTGTGGTTCTTAACTGGACCAGAGTCTCACAGGTCAACTGAAAAGAAGCTGAGGACAAAAATTAAACCATCATACCGACCACGGTAGAGAAAGCACTCTGCTCCCCCAAGTGCCTGTGAGTTTTGAAGGTTTTGGCTATTTCCATCATCTTCCTCAGGACGCGCCAAAATCCTCCGAAACAAGCGGCCAGTGAGTACTGTAGGTGAGGAGAGCTGAGGCCGGAGACGTGAAGGCACACCAAACACAGGAGGAGGGGCCCGCAGACAGGCCCAGAAACCCATACAGCCGAGGCTCTGCAGTGGGGGCTCAGGGGAGAAGGAGCAGGACAGGGAGCTGACCTCCAGAGAGAGGACGGTTTACTCCCTGCTGGCCATCTAAAACGTGCCCCGGGGAGTCATCAGGGACAGACAGAGGCGTGGAGGGCCGTCCCCAGCACAGCAACTCCAGTTTAGGTGAGAAACCCAAGTTTCTCATGAACCGAACAATGTCAGAAATATTAACACCCACCCAGACATGTGGAGAAGGACTAACACAGAAAAATGTTGAAGCTGGAAGCACACAGCATTATTATCTGAACTGAAAAGAGCCGCCTGCACACTGAAGCAGGTGGTGAGATGTTATATAACAGACGCTAAACTAGGTAAAGAAGAAAACTGCAACATGTAATTATAACTCTAAAATGCCAGTAAGGAACTCTCCCGTCAGAGCTGGAGAACTAATTTTACTTCTTTCCATTAAAAAGTTTCTGCGGTTGAAGTTGTTGTTTTTTCTTTCCCCAACCCATCAGGACAGAAGAAGTAGACAAGGAAAGGAGGACCCTGAGCAAAATCTGCAATCATTCACGTTTGTGTTACAAAATATAAGCAAATTAACTCTCATCCACCCCTGGAGGGAAGGTAAGTTATAAACCCTCCTGAACAGGCTGGTAGGACAATCCCTACCAAAATCATACATCTGCACCCAAAATGGAACACCAATAGTAACAAATGAACCTAACTGTATTTCAAATGAATAACTTAACCACAATGAAGGGCATGAGAAATTAGAAATCAGCCTAAGTAACTTCTGGCAACAGTATCTTTTTTTTTTCTTGGCCCCATGGCATGCCCCCTGCAGTAGAAGGGTGGAGGAGCCTCAACCACGGGACCACCAGGGAAGTCGCAGGAAACAGTATTTTAACTGGATGCTGTAAAGCTAAAGCAGCAAAGGGCTGAACACAAGTCCTGTAATCTAGTCAGTGAACTTGCCTCTCACAAGGATAAGGGTTAGCAATTCTGAATCTACTTTATGTATAAATAGAATGGGACTGAACAAATAAGCAAACGAACGGAAGATAATGAGAGCCAAGCTGGCAGAAGAATCACAAACAAGAGGGAAGGCTAAAATGAACGACACGGTGCTCGCTGCACTAGGAGCTGAGACATCAGGAAGAACTCAGAGTTTTCAACGCACAGAGACAGACACAGAAACACAGACGTGTGCGCGCAGTGGGTTGCTACACACACGTCCATTTTCCCAGTTCTGTTTGCGGAGAAGACCTAGAAGCCACAACACCCCAGTAGAAATGAGCACACTTTTAACAACTAAGAATGTACTCAAACAAGGGTGGGGGCTGTTGGAAGGGTCAATCTGAAGGAACAAACACAGGTCAAAAGTGAAAGAAAGGTGAAAAGTGAATGGGCTTCCCTGGTGGCTCAAACGGTAAAGCGTCTGCCTGCAACGTGGGAGACCTGGGTTCGATCCCTGGGTCAGGAAAATCCCCTGGAGGAGGAAATGGCAACCCACTCCAGTACTCGTGCCTGGAAAATTCCATGAGCCTGGTGGGCTACAGTCCATGGGGTTGGCAAAGAGTCAGACATGACTGAGCGACTTCTCTTTCAAGTTTAATTTTAAAATGACAATATTGGGTTATAACCCACAAAATAAGACAAATACCCATGAGTTTATACTGACACAAATAAATAACTGAATGGGGAGAAGGAACGGCTCTTTCTCACGGAGGCAATCCTGTGTGGAGTGCCTAGAAGAACAGGAGCAACAGAAAACCGTCATTAGGTAAATACCACAGTGATTTTTCAGACAGGGTCCAGGGATGGATCTTAATCTAGTGATAGAAATCTGAGAAGAAACAGCGTATCTATCTGCTTAGTCTCAAAGTACATCCTCTAAGATATTTATTAATTACAAAGGGGTAAACAGACGGACATTACCTTAACCACGTGATTAAAGTTAACGTCTCTAGGGATAAAATATTTCACCAACACAAACCCTCTGATAGTATGTAGTGAGAAAGGCACATTGTCATTTCTGTTAAAACTGCATAATCTCATTCCATCCATGAAAAAACAGGTAGACACACTGAGGGGCCGTCTACAAAAACAGTCCAGTACTCGCCACAAGAGTTATCACCCTGGAAGTCAGGAGAAAACAAGAAACGTCACAGCTGGAAGAGACTGCGGAGACACCACAGCGTAGAAGGAAAAGCAACACCAGTGGGAGACGGGGAGCTGGGAATCAGGCCTGCGTCTAGTGCTGCACCAGCTGTAACCTCCTGCTTTTGGAGGCGTTACTACAGACATATACAGGGTTAACACCGAGGGTTCCGGAGAACCCTCTGGATTCTCTTTGTACCTTTTCTCAAAAATTACCTCAAACCAAAAAGTTAAAAAAATATCCTCTTGTTAAAGCTGTATGCATATATAAATATTTGTGTGTGCATATGTGTAACAGATTTTTTTAGAAGAGCAGAGAATGAGAAAAACGTGAAAACAGGGAGACAGACTAAGCCTAAAAGCCACGGTCACTGGTGTGATAAAAGGTGAGGGAATATGGAAGACTACATCAAATAAGGAGCATACTAAGACACTCAGAAGAGCTTCTGACATACGTGTTCCATAAATGTTTTTAATTAATACACCAAAATGGTAAAAGAACGTACAAGGGAATGGTTAAAGCTATGATGCTGCTGTGATCCTGGCTGCTCCCGCCCAGCGCCTCTCCAGTGTGGCCACACGCTGGAACAACCCATGGAGCTTTAAAAGCCACCATGTCTCACAGTCAGAAATCAGCTGAACTGGTCTTAGGGTGCAGTCTGGGCAATGCTGGGGACTGTTTTTCCAAAAGCTCCAGGTGGTGCTAATGGATAACTGAGACTGAGCTTCACTGCTTCAGCCCTCTCCTCCTCTGTCCACCCTGGCCTGGACTGGGACCTCTCGGTTTCAGGTCTGCTGTGGACAAGGCCTCCCTGCAGAGTCAGATGGAAGGTGAGAGAACACTTCCCTTCAGGGTCCTCTGCTTTTCCTCCTCCACCTGGGGGAACACCTAGGAGATCATACTGATGAGGAAAACTTAACCACATTTAAATGAATAATACCAAAAACTGGAATTACTTTGGAGACAGAAAATCTGACCACAGAAAACAGGATGACTTCTTTTGGTCCCCAGTATCTTCAATCGTTTAAAATGAAATTTGGGGGCTTTTTGTTTTCGGTTTAGGCTACAGCATTTCTCTCAATTTTAAGTGGGCTGAAAGTTAAAACAGAGAGGAAGAATGACGTCTTGCTCCCAACACTGTCTTATCCACCCTCACCCCATAGGCATTCCATTAGTCTCTTCTTCATCCTTCCATTACTTCCTTATCAAACACATACTGACTTTATTTATATGTTTTGGAGTGGAATGATTTCCAAATCTAAGCAGGCATCAGAATCATCTGGGAGCCTTAAAAACTGTGGGTACAAGGCTTCCCTGGTGGCTCAGTGGTTAAGAGTCCGCCTACCAATGTAGGAGACACGGGTTCCATCCCTGACCCAGGCAGATCCCACACGCCATGGAGGAACAAAGCCTGCGGGCCACAACAGCTGAGCCTGTGCTCCGCGGCCTGGGCGCTGCAACCACTGAAGCCCGAGGGCTCTGGAGCCTGTGTTCGGGACAAGAGAAGCACTGAAATGGGGAGCCTGAGCCCCCAACTAGACATGAGCCCCTGCTCACTGCGCCTGGAGCAAAGCCTGGGCTGCAGTGAAGACTCAGCAGCCAAAATACAGAAACGAGTTTTTTAAAAAAGTGTGGGTACCAGTTTCTGTTCATCCCTACCGACTTGCGTCGAGCAGAGTCTGAAACTCTTTTTACAAAGTTCCCTCAGGTGATTTCCTGAGACAGACACCTCTGAATGCCCCTCCACAGCGCTCATCCACAGAGATCTGCCCCTCCACCTTGCCTGGGTCCCCGGGAGTATGGCTCCTTCCTGGCCATGGCAGACCAGGTAACACCTCGCATGGGGAGAACCCATCCATCCACAGGCTGAGCTGGGACAGCTAACTTCTCTTCTCAGAGCAGCGGGGACTGCCACACAGAGATTTTAGGACACCCCTGGGCCAGGCTGGTTCAGGAACGTCCGTCTGGAGAGCAACGCACACCCAGGCCTCATCCTGCAGGCCTGCTGCTCCAGGGAGAGCGATGGAGCCACTGCCCTGACCCTTGACCCTTCCCGATTCCTCCCCTCAGGCCCTAGTCCAAACGCCAGTGCTTCAATAATCAGAGAGCACACACAAAGGGTCCCCAAGACTTCAGAGACCGACAAGAATTCCGTAGGACACTGGTCAGCACACCAAGAATTTCTCTGAAATTACTCAAATGTTTCATTGCTCAAGTTACTGTGGAAATTTTCTTTCTGAAATCAGTTTCTTTTCTTTTCTCCCCATATTATCTCTTCACTTTCACCTTCAAGCAATAAATACATCTGCCATCAAACACCAAAACCCAGACAGAGAGAAACACAGCCAGAGACAGTGGCTGCCCCCAGATAACTCCCAACACTGATCCTTCACACATTCAGAGGAACAGCTGATCTCCAGGACAACTGTTGGAACTCAGGCCTTTACTCCAGAAAATCTGCCCAAGGGACAGACTGGCATGGGTCTGAAGAAACGACCTTAAACCCATTCAAGTTTTATTTTGGGTTAAGTTACAAAGCCCTGGTCTTGGAAGTCCTGAATGTGCATTCAAGTTCCTGCGCCAGCACAATTCTGTGCTTGAACCATGGGCAATTCTAACCATGCTGAACCTCAGTATCTTCCCCATAAAACGGAAAGAATACTTCTCTCTCACATGCAGGGTCATTCGGAAGAATAAGTATCTGCAAAGTCACGTCATACATTCAATACAAATGCAAACAACACCACTGCCACCTATATAACAACAATTTTATCAGTTTCAGTCCAACAATCTCATTTTTTATTTTATTATCTTTAAAAAAAAATTAATAATTACATCAATTCCCAGCTGCTCACTGTATATTCTATTATTTTAATTTTCCTTATATTACCATTAGATATGAAAACTACGCTCATGTTTAAGAATATAACAACTATATACAATTTCAAAAGCACTAAGTCCTCCCATAGAGGCTAAGGGTCTCAGTCAAAGCCACCCAAAGGGAGGGCTAGTATTCACACTTGGTTCTTCCTCTGAATTCTGTGTTCTTTCCATTATATAAGAACGTGCCCAGAAAGTCTTACACAACAGAACTTTGGGAAGCATTAACTGAGAAATGGTACATAATTCCTCCTCCTCTAAAACCCAAGAACAAAGATAAGACTCAACTGAAGCAACATAGCAAGCAAATTTTAAAGGGCAATGCAGGAGTTGGGAGTGACCACTCAGTACAAACCATGAAGGCCCAGGAAACAAGGAGCAGGCCTGGGAGAGGCAGGTCTCTAAAGAGAGAGATGAATCAGGACAGAATGGGATTCATTAACAACATTTAAAGTGTCACAAAGGAGAATGCTAAACAAAAAGAGACTATATTCTGCAAAACCTGACATATTACAAAAGAATTTTAAACAAAAAAGAAGTCTGCAAACTGCAGAAACAAGATCTAAGAAGAAAAGAATGTTAAGCAGCATGTAAATTTTAAGATAATAACTTATAAGATAGCAACAACAGAAATCAGTTAAATAGGGAAGACAGCACAGGTGAAAACATCACAGCTGGAAAAGATTAAAAGAGAACTAAAGACTTTGCTGACAGTCCAGTGGTTAGGACTGCACGTCCACCACAGAGGGCACAGGTTCCATCCCTGGTCAGAGAACTAAGATCCTGCAAGTCTCACAGTCCAGCCAAAAAATAAAAATAAGAAATAAAGGAAAAAAAAAAAAAAGTGTTCTATGCCAAAAAAAAAAGAAAAGAAAAAAAGGAATTAAGTTACAGTAACAGAGGCCCACAAAGATTTAAGATTAACAGTTTAAATCAAAGACTACAATAAAATTTAAAAATTAAAATTAGAGAAAATAATCAAGTAATATTTTTTGAATTGAAAATAAAAAGGGTATCATTGGCAAGAAAAAAAGAACACTGTGCCTACCAATCAGGGTTAAATCCAAGTGGAAGAGATTCAAAAAAGGAGCAGTAACAAAGTAGCAAGAAGGAAAAAACAAAGATCTAAGAATGTAGAGACAGATGAGAAAGTAACACCACCTGGTCATCAGTACACAGGAATGTCGATGAGGTTACTCAGAGTCCAACGAGGAACACGAAAAATTAGTAAAGATAACTATTTGTCAGATTGGTTTTACGGAGTCAATGCCAAATAGTAAGTAAAGCCTCCGAAAAGTAAATTCTGACACTACTACAGTAAAATAGTGAAATGCATGTGAAGAGAAGCCAGAATGCAAAAGGGCACCTCGCCCCCAGCTCCGCACAGGGACTGGCAACTGCAGGAGAGGGGGGTGACTGGCAGGTGAAGATTTCTTTTTAGGTGATAAAAATGCTCTGAAACTAAGTATCCATCCCATCTCAAAAGCATGGGCTCTTTTTTTTTTTTTTTTTAATTTTTTCAGATCTCTTATCAGCTGTTAACACTTAAAGAGTTCACCTGGACGGAATTCGCTGGTGGTCCAGGGGTTCACTGCCAAGGGTGTGGGTCCATCCCTATCGCGCAAGGCTTGTGGGTTAAGAGTTCAACCTGAGAGGCATCCTCACTCTGGAGAGCTACCAGAACCAAGGCCAGGCACAAGAGCCTGGAGCAGGAAGCCAGACAGGCTCTGAGTCCTGAGAGTGGGGACAAGGGAAGAAAAGGCATCCTAATGACACGCAAGTTTTAGCTTGGCCAACCCACTCCACCAGAGCAGGAAAATGGACAGGGATTCAAGGAGGGCCCTGTAAAGAAGTTAAAAGCAAATATCTGGGCATAACAAGAGTAAAAAGCCTTACGATACTAGGTTATAGTTAAAAATAATAAAGTAGATCAATGAAACAAGTAGATTCCAGAAAGACACAGGTAAACACCTCTAAACTGAATATGAAAACTCATGTGAAATTAGACAAACTGGAAAGCAACAAATACTGATAAAACCTGTACTATTAATATGGGATAAAATACGTAAAACATACAAAGCTAGCATTCTTCTCCACAGTAATTTCCACACAGTTTAAAAGACTAAATTAAAGTGTTACAGGGCTTTGTGTATCTCACCAACTCTGAAGCAATATGAGAACACAAAGAATTAGTTGATGAATTTGACTATATAAATATTTTTAAAGCTTTCAGAAAAAATTAAAAGGTTTTCAGAACATTAATACTCATTAATACTCAGCTTCTAGTGTATAAATGGTCTTATAATTTGAATACAGTTTCCCTGATACCTCAGTTGGTAAAGAATCTGTCTGCAATGCAGGAGACCCTGGTTCAATTCCTGGGTTGGGAAGATCCCCTGGGGAAGGGAAAGGCTGCCCACTCCAGTATCCTGGCTGGAGAATTCCATGGACGGTACAGGCCATAGAGAGTCGGACACGACTGAGTGACTTTCACTTTCAAACACCAGCTAAGTGAATAAAACTTAGAAAAAAGTTTGGCCTCACAAATATCCAAAAACAAGGCACCTATAAGGCTTCTCTCACTTCTGTTCAGTTACATATAAATTAAAGACCACCACCACGTTGTCAGAGCAAGAGGGACCTGGGGCAGGGAGGGGCATACAGAGCAAAGGGCTTCTAAAGATCAACAAGGACAGGCGGGGGGCGGGGTGTGGGTGGGAGAGAAGGTCAACAGAGACAGCACAAATTCAGAGGCGTTTCTGGAGAGCTAACTACCAAAGTCTCATTTTTGACCCGGTCCTCTGTTTTTGAGAAATAGATTCTAAGAAAGTTACTCCGAGAGGGTGGGGTCCTGTTTGTGCTAAAAGCGTTTACAGCTGCATCAGTTAAAAATAGTGAAAACCTGAAGCAATTAAATGTCCAACAGATGAGGAACAGTCACACAAACTATCTGGTTTAGTAAAATTAAATGCTAACAATCCACGTTAGAGTCGCAGGTACACGGAAGGCTGGTGGGAAACAGGACCACAAGAGCACAGTGTAAGCGCTGAGCAGGTTAGACGGCACCCTTGCTGAGGACAGGCCCAGCAGAGCAGAGGGGAGTGAGGCGCAACGTGGGGGAGAGGGCAGAGCCGGGGCAGGCCCCGGCGGAGCCTGAAGCGCGACAGCACCTGGAAGGGTCCGAGGGTTCGGCCCTCCTTCCTTCTGAGGGAGTCATCAATACACAGGAATGCAGGTGAGGTCACTCAGACAGCGTGCACACAAGAGCACAGTCCACGGGCTCGGAACAAAGGCCAGAGACTGGACCAGGTGTGCTTCAGCAAAGCAGGGTTAACTTGTGAAAGAGGAGATGGTTTATAACATCAAATCTTCAGAAACGCCAGCGTCTCTGGGGCACAATCGCACGGACAGGGCAGAAGCTCAGGCTACAATCCAGAAGGACTGAAACTGAGAAAGCCTGAGCAGCCTGAGTCCTGCGTGACGCACAAGAGCCCAGCCCGGGAGGACGAGAGCGCAGAGGGAAGAGCACAGACCACAGGAAGTCTCACCAGAAGGGCAGGGGCGAAAGGCTCTCTCTCCACCCCTCAGAGGCTGGGGGACAGTGCAAGACTAGCTCAAGGGGCCTTTGCTCCAGACTAGCGCACAACGGAGCAGTGTGGGACACATTAGCAAAAGCTGATGTTTTCAATTAAGAGACTTAAACCCAGCTTGTTTTGTTGAGTTTAAAAAATCTTTCACCATAAGGACTTCCCTAGTGGTCCAGTGGTTAACAAATCTGCCTTTCGATACAGAGGACGCAGGTTAGATCCTTGGTCCGGGAACGCCCCAGGGCAACTAAGCCTGCCGACAGCAGCTGGAGCCCGTGAGTGACCCAACTGAGACCTGAAGCGGCAGGAAAAAAAATTTTTTTTTTCCAAAAAGTTAGGCAGTGTGTATACACAAAAAATATCTTTCACCATAGAACTGGCTAATACACCTTGAGAAAACTAAGAATTTGACTTTTAAATAATGATTATTATTTTAAATACAAAAGAAACATTGTACAAATCCCTATTCACTTAGTAGGACTCTACTATCAGGAACAAAACAAGAGTCTCTGGTCTCGCCACTTCTCTTCCACACTGTATCTGAGGTTCCCGATGGGGAAATTAGGCAAGAAAATTAAATAAAAGGCACACGGCAGAAAAGAAGTAAACTTATCTCTGCAGACGACACGATCTTATATACAGAAAATCCTAAGGAATCCAATTAAAAAAACCACCAGAATTAATTAACAAGGTCAGAAAGTAAAAGAATACAAGATTAATTTATAAAACATACAATAAATAAAACCAGTTCTATGTATTTCCAATGAACATTCCAAAGAAGAAATTAAGAAGCCATCTCCAGGGCTTCCCCGGTGGTGCAGGGGTTAAGGAACCCACCTGCCAACGCAGGAGACAGGAGTTCGATCCCTATTCCGGGAAGATCCCACATGCCGCAGGACAACTAAGTCACAACTACCGAGCCTGTGCTTCAGAGCCCGGGACCCCAAACTACCGAAGTCTGGGTGTCACAACTACTGAAGCCCACGGGCCCGAAAGCCCGCGCTCGGCGGCCAGAGGCCACTGCAGCGAGAGCCTGCAACCACAGCCAGGGGGCAGCCCCACTCGCCACAACCACAGGAAAGCCCTCGCAGCCACGGAGACTCGGCACGGCCAAAACAAAGATGAAAGGGAAAAAACAACACTTCCATTCACAATACCAGCAAAATAAAATACTTAGGAATAAACTTAACAAAAGAGGGGTAAAACTTACACTCTAAAAATTAACTTCGCTCAAGGTTTTTTTTTTTTAGTTCAAGCAGACGGGAAAATATCACATGTTCATGGGATCAGGAGACAAGATACTGTTAAGATGGCAATACATCCAGAGTTGATGTAAAGATTCAACACCATCTCTGTCAAAAACCCAGCCTTTTCTTTGTAGGAATTAACAAGCCAATCCTAAAATGCATATGGAAATGCAAGGGAATCAGAAAAACCAAAAAAATCTTGCAAAAGAAGGACAAAGTGACAGGAACCAGTGTGCCCATGTAAAAAATTTATTGCAAAGCAAGTAAATCAAGTCGGTGCAGGGTGTGGTACTGGCACAAAAAGATATGGATCAATGAAACAGAACAGAGGGGAGTCTGGAAACAACCCCATTTCTATGGCAAACTGATACTCCCAAAGAGTGACAAGACCACTTAGCGGGGAAAGGACAGTCTTTTCAAGGAATGCTACTGGGACAACTGGACAGCCACATGCAGCAGAATGAAGCTGGACCCTTACCTCACACCATACACAAAAATCAACTCTAAATGGAGTAAAGACCTAAATGTAAGAGGTAAAACTAGAAAAACCTTTAAAGAAAGCGTAGCCATTGTCTTATATTCGGGCTGCTAAAACAAACAAACAAAAACTGCTTCACAGACTGGGTAGCTCATAAACTACAGACATTTGCTTCTCACAGTTCTGGAGGCTGAAGTCTGAGATTAGGTGCCAGCATGGCTGAGTGAGGACTGTGCTCTTGATCTGCAGAGTTCTCACCATACTCTCACACAGTATTAGGCTGACCAAAAAGTTTTCTGCGTTTTCAACATGATGTTAAGGAAAAACTCAAATGAACCCAACTGAAGGGGCCAGGAAGCTCTGTGCGGTCTCCTTTACAAACAGCACTAATCCCACCTGTAAGTGGGCTGTGGGCCTGCACATGTGCATCTGAGGAGTGAGTTCCAACCCTCAGAACCAATTCCAGTGGCCACGGCCCCTCCCTTCAGGCTCTGCTGAATAAAGAGCTCAGGGGTTGTGGGCGTGAGGAGTACAGGCTGTTATTTGGAGAAGGGACAGCAAAGACAGAAGGCACAAAGAAAACCCATGCAGCAAAGGACAAAGCAGAGCTCTCCTGCCAGAGGGGGCGCGCAGGTCATCAGGCAGCCCTCTGAGGATCACCGTACTTAACTCAGCCCATCAAGTTCGCACTGCTGATAATTTACTTGAGTTGTGTCATTTTATAGCTCTGCTGAGCCTTGGAGAGCTAGTCAGAAGGCATTAAAATGTGGTATGCTTTACATAAAATATACTATAGCTTTAAAGCTTAGCTGTATAAATTCACATATGGAAGAGTCAAAACCCTAAGAATCATTAGCACATTTTAAGACAAGTGACGACGACAGAGGATGAGATGGTTGGATGGCATCACCAACTCGATGCACGTGAGTCTGGCAAGCTGTGGGAGTTGGTGATGAACAGGGAGGCCTGGCATGCCACAGTCCATGGGGGTCGCAAAGAGTTGGACACGACTGAGTGGCTGAACTGAAGACAAGCGATATTATGTTGAACAGAAACTGCAATACAATTGTTACAGAAGATAGGAACACTGAACATTCAGTTCAGTTCAGTTCAGTTCAGTTCAGTCCAGTCGTGTCCGACTCCTTGCGACCCCATGAATCGCAGCACGCCAGGCCTCCCTGTCCACCACCAACTCCCGGAGTTCACCCAGACTCACGTCCGTCGAGTCAGTGATGCCATCCAGCCATCTCATCCTCTGTCGTTCCCTTCTCCTCCTGCCCCCAATCCCTCCCAGCATCAGAGTCTTTTCCAGTGAGTCAACTCTTCGCATGAGGTGGCCAAAGTACTGGAGTTTCAGCTTCAGCATCATTCCCTCCAAAGAAATCCCAGGGCTGATCTCCTTCAGAATGGACTGCTTGGATCTCCTTGCAGTCCAAGGGACTCTCAAGAGTCTTCTCCAACACCACACGTCAAAAGCATCAATTCTTGGGCGCTCAGCCTTCTTCACAGTCCAACTCTCACATCCATACATGACCACA
>NW_011490749.1:23991-24704 GCF_000754665.1 Bison bison bison | reverse complement strand
TTTCCTTCCAAGGAGTAAGCGTCTTTTAATTTCATGGCTGCAGTCACCATCTGCAATGATTTTGGAGCCCAAAAAAATAAAGTTTGACACTGTTTCCACTGTTTCCCCATCTATTTCCCATGAAGTGATGGGACCGGATGCCATGATCTTTGTTTTCTGAATGTTGGGCTTTAAGCCAACTTTTTCACTCTCCATTTTCACTTTCATCAAGAGGCTTTTTAGTTCCTCTTCACTTTCTACCATAAGGGTGGTGTCATCTGCATATCTGAGGTTATTGATATTTCTCCAGGAAATCTTGATTCCAGTTTGTGTTTCTTCCAGCCCAGCATTTCTCATGATGTACTCTGCATATAAGTTAAATAAGCAGGGTGACAATATACAGCCTTGACGTACTCCTTTTCCTATTTGGAACCAGTCTGTTGTTCCATGTCCAGTTCTAAGTGTTGCTTTCTGACCTGCATATAGATGATGCTGTGAAAGTGCTGCACTCAATATGCCAGCAAATTTGGAAAACTCAGCATTGGCCACAGGACTGGAAAAGGTCAGTTTTCATTCCAATCCCAAAGAAAGGCAATGCCAAAGAATGCTCAAACTACCGCACAATTGCACTCATCTCACACGCTAGTAAAGTAATGCTCAAAATTCTCCAAGCCAGGCTTCAGCAATACGTGAACCGTGAACTTCCTGATGTTCAAGCTGGTTTTAGAAAAGGC
>NW_011490749.1:14076-23891 GCF_000754665.1 Bison bison bison | reverse complement strand
ACGTGAACCGTGAACTTCCTGATGTTCAAGCTGGTTTTAGAAAAGGCAGAGGAACCAGAGATCAAATTGCCAACATCTGCTGGATCATGGAAAAAGCAAGAGAGTTCCAGAAAAACATCTATTTCTGCTTTATTGACTATGCCAAAGCCTTTGACTGTGTGGATCACACTGAACGTTACGTTCCATCAGATTAATCCACAATGTCAGTATTTATAAATTTATTATAAATATAGCAAAAGTCACTCAGTCGTGTTTAACTCTTTGTTCAACTATACAGTCCATGGAATTCTCCAGCCAGAATACTGACATAGGTAGCCTTTCCCTTCTCCAGGGGATCGTCCCAACCCAGGGGTCGAACCCAGGTCTCCCACATTGCAGGCGGATTCTTTACCAGCTGAGCCACAAGGGAAGACCATGTGGTATCCACGCAAGGCAGCAGATATTAAGTTTCCAGCTATCTCATTGAAATCTGTGTTCTATTTTAGAGAGTTTAAAAAGTCAAATATAGCTGTGTTAGCTACAATTCCATTAGATGAGTCCATGTAAGAGATGACTTCCTAACCTCCAAGTGACTAACTCTCCTCCCGTGGAATACAGTGACTTGCTTTTCAAGTGAAATAGGGTGGAAGTGGTGCTGAATGTCTTCCGAGCAGAGATCATGAAAAGGTGCTCCCTGGGGAGAGCTGACCAGCTGTGATGTGGGGAGGACAGAGAGGCCTCCACAGGGAACTGAGCCCACGCCCCTCAGCTCTCCCCAGGACACACAGCAGCACCAAGGTGTGTCAGTTGGGTGTGGCTGGAAGCAGATACCTCAGCCCAATTGAAATCCTGGGTGCAACCCTGGGAGGCCCTGAGCCAGAACTGCCCACCAGGCCCACTTCTCCATTCCTAACTCACAGCAAGTGTAAGATAAATATTTACTGATTTACTGACGGAAAGCGAAGACAAACTAAAGAGCCTCTTGATGAGGGTGAGAAAGCAGGGTGAAAAACTGGCTTAAAATCCAACATTCAAAAATGAAGACCATGGCATCCAGTCCCATCACTTCATGGCAAACAGATGGGGAAACAGTGACAGATTTTATTTTTATGCGCTCCAAAATCATTATGGATGGTGACTGCAGCCATGAAATTAAAAAACACTTGCTCCTTGAAAGGAGAGCTATGACAAACCTAGAGAGTATTAAAAACCAGAGACATCACCTTGTTGACAAAGGTCCACATAGCCAAAGCTGTGGTTTTTCTAGTAGTCATGCACAGATGTGAGAGGTGAGCCATAAAGAAGGGTGAAGGCTGAAGAACTGATGCTTTCAAACTGTGCTGTTGGAGAAGACCCTTGAGGGTCCCTCGGACTGCGAGGAGACAAACCAGTCCATCCTAAAGGAGATCAACCCTGAGTGTTCATTGAAAGGACTGATGCTGAACATTTTGGCCACCTGAGGTGAAGAGCCGACTCACTGGAAAAGACCCTGATGCTGGGAAAGATTGAGAGCAGGAGAAGAGGGCAGCAAAGGATGAGATGGTTGGATGGCACCGCCAACTGAATAAATATGAATCTCAGCAAACTCTAGGAGATAGTGAAGGACAGAGAAGCCTGGCGTACTGCAGTCCATGGGGTCGCAGAATCAGACATGACTTAGTGACTGAATAACAATCAGTGTTTTAAGTCACAAAGTTGTAGGGCATTTATTACACAGCAATAGATTAATACCACAGCAACAGAATGAAGAAAACAAGGTAACAGAAAACTCTGTAGGGGTCGTTTAGTCTAGGAAAGGATTGAAGGGAATGTGAAGACCACCTAAGAACATCTTCCTTCCAGAACTGGAGCACTGAGAGCATAGCCAAGCCACAGGGCAAGTCCTTACCTGGGCTGTCAGTGGGACGGGTTTAACAATCAACCGTAAACCACAGACACACACAACATGATTCTCACAGCTGTTAAGTAAAACCAACCAAAGTATAAAACCAGGCAAACATGTTAGAAGTCATGGAGGTGAAGGGTTAAGTAGGGGCTGAAAGGAAGAAAGCAGCAGGCTTCTGGAGGGCCATCGCTTCAGTTTCTGATCTGGGCACTAATTACCCAGTTAGTGAAAACTCATTGGACTGAACAGGTAGACATGTGCACCTGGCTAAATGTAGATTTCAATAAGACGTTTTTAGAGATAAAATACTATTTATTATTGCTATTAGGAATAATAACCCATAATTAGTGCTTTTCTTCAACTACAGGCCTCTCATAAAAAAAATCTGACCACCGTAAAACAATTAGGCAGTTTCACTGTATGCATTAAAACAACTAAAAAAAAATCCAGAGCTTCCCAGGCGGCTCAGGGTAAAGAACCGCCTGCCAATGCAGGAGACACAGGTTCAATCCCTGGTCCAGGAAGATCCCACACGCTGCAGAGCAGCGAAGCCCACGCGCCCAGAGCCCGTGCTGTGCAAGGAGAGGTGCTGCCGCGGTAAGGACTCAGCGCACCAGACAGAGAGGAAGCCTGAGCAGCAACAAAGACCCAGCACACCAAAAATAATTAAAAAGAAAAAAAATCCAGTTCATACTAACTCCAGAAGCAAAGAGAAGAACGCTTTCCAGGCAGACAATCCTAAAACCCCTCGGGGGAGGAAGTGCCCGTGTCCCCACCCCCACTCGTCAGAGGAGGGCTGGCCGCTCCCACCCTCTCGGCACACGCTGTCCTCTGGCGACTCACTCTCTGCTCCTCTAAGTGGCAGTGGGACCTGAGGGCAATGCCCACCTCCTCCCCTCAGGGAGGCCGTGAGCCTCACCTGCAAGGCCACCCCAGGTAAGTGCAACTAAGAGGCCAAGGCTGGAGGCCCCGCTGTGGAGCGGAGGGGAGCAGAAGCCTCCCGAAGCTGCCTGCTGGACCCCGAGGACCAGAGTGCATACGAAGGCTTGCCGTTGCTTTAGTTGCTAAGCCGAGTGCGACTCTTTGTGACCCCATGACTGCAGCCCACCAGGCTCCTCTGTCTATGGGATTTCCCAGGCAAGAATACTGGAGTGGGTTGCCATTCCCTTCTCCAGAAGATCTTTCCAACCAGGGATGGAACCCCCATCTCCTGCACTGGCAAGTGGATGCTTTACCACTGATCCAGCAGGGAAGCCCAGCTTCTATGCTGACCCTTAAAAAAAAAAGATACATGGAAGACATTAAACCACATCTCGCTGTGTCACCCCACGGGGGCCACACCTGGCAGCATATGAGCTCGTCTAACTAGAAAATTCACCGCGAAGACTTCGAAAATCCCACTAAAAACTTACAGAACACAAACAAAACGTTCCTGTGACACTAACACCGCAGATCAGCTGAGCTTCAATTTAAAAGTAAACAAAATGCTCTTTAGCGTTCAGTGCTTGATGTCATTAACTAACAATGGTGATACCAGATGACCATTTAAGAAGTACTGTTACTACTGTCTTTGCACAAAGGGAAAACACACACCTGTATATACACACAGACCTCTAACTGTAAGCTCCCTACAGTACTCATTAAGGTTCCTCTGAGGTAACAGTTTTATTTTATTCATATTTTCATCCCAGCAACTGCTTAAGACACTCTTTATTGAGTCGCATCCATTTCAGCCCCCAAATATTTAGAGCTGACGGATAGCACACCAAACACGAGCACAAAACTCAAGGAAACAAGCTCTCCACTTCATACAGGTTAGATTGCAACTATCAAAAAACCAGAAAATCAGTATTGATGAGGATGTGAAGAAACTGGAACCCCTGTGTGCTGCTGGTAGGAATGTATAATAGTGCAGCTGCTTTTAAAAAAAAAAAAAAGGCAGGAGGACTGCCCTGGCAGTTCAGTGGGTAAGACTCCTACTCCCGGCGCAGGGGGCCCAGGTTCAATCCTCATCCCAGATGCCACAACTACGGGGTAACTAGATCCCCATGCCACAGCTAAGAGCTCACACGCCGTGCCACCGCTGACTCTGCACAGCCAAAGAAGCAAATGCTAAAGAAGACGGAAAAAGGACCCACGGCCGGCCCCGCAGCTGAGCATGGAGAAACACCTCAGAGAATGTCTATCCTACTTGCTTTCCGACGATGGGACCTCCAAGAAGTGAACGAGAAAAGAGAGGCAATAGGGGAGAAAGGGCATCTCAGCGTTAGGCAGGCAAGGAGGCGGAGCAGGCTGGATGCCTGGGAGGCAGCTCTAGGTGTCTGCTGGGGAGTCGGCTGTTTCTGACTTAGCAGGAGTGTTAGTGTAAGAGGAGGAATGCATTACAGATGGTTCCTTGGAAAACGCAGCCTGGATGCTCTACATGAGAATCTTTTTATAAATACTTGAGAATTGAGAGCATACAAATTAAATTCGTAGGAATGGCTTCTCAGCTATGGCGAACCACCAGCAGCACATCATCAGGGACACTATTAATACCAAACTTTGTTCGCAGTCTGTGCACTGAAAACCGTTCAGAAACTGGGGCTTTTCTGTTGCTCATCTAAGCTGGTCTCACGTCTCTGAACTTCAAAGAGCATAAAAGAGACATCTTCATGAGAAGTTAAATTGCCAGTTGAGGAAAGCTAGGAATCTGAATCCAGATGCGCTTCAGGTCTCGCGTCTCTACAGCTGATACACACTCCTGCTGGCCCTGCCTTTCCAAAAGGGGGCACCAATGCCAGCAAGTTCCAGGGAGGGCAGGAGGGAACGCGCCAGCAGAGGTAACCAGTGCAGGTGTGTGGAGGAGATGTGCCTGAGAGGAAGGCGGACTTGAGCAGGGCCCAGGGCTTCTCGGGGAGACACAGCCGGAGTCTCACCAGGACGGTCCTCTGGCGCAGCCGTTCAGCACTCCTGCCTGCACCACATACACACCGAAGGTCAGTAACGCCCCCAACCCACCCAACAGCCAAATCAAAACAAAACCCATGTGCAATTTAAAATGCTGTTGGAGAAGCGGTAAAAACCACAGGCTCTGAATACCCTGGCGTAAGCAGAAAGAGGAGAGGAAGAGCACAGCGGGCAGAGAAAGCACGAGAGATAAGGGAGCACGAAACGTGATGAGGGACTGGCAGGAGAGGGCATCCTCTAATGACTTTCACCTGCAGAATCAAGTCTGAGCTCAGGAAACAACATCCTTCAGAGTCTGTCTCAACTCCAAGCTTTCTCCCGATGGCGCCCGACTGCCATGCCGCCTTCCTAGACAACTCCAGGCTTTCCTGAGCTGATGTGCTGATTTCACACCTCCGTGTCTTTGCATGTGCAGCTACCTCGACTTAGAATGCACTCCTCAAAGCAAACTCCCAGCCAGCCATCAACACCCAGTCGAGCTCGTGAAGCCATACCAAGCCCCTCATCACTCGGGCCTTCTTTCCTCCCCAGAGCGCTGCACGCACGCCTTCTGCACAGCGCTGGTACATTCTCCGTATTATGCCCAGCTCCACCCACTATCTGAACTAAGAGCTACTCCAGGGCTGGGATCATGTGAATCTTGGCATATAACAGTGCTCAGAAGTTTCCTAGTGAATGACCTTGCCAGAAAAGTTTTTTAAAAGGCTAAAACATGACACAAGCAAAGAGCAGACAACAGATATTTCCTGTTACTGTCAACTCAGATCTCTGGTCGAGTATCACTTAGGAACAGACAGACAGGGATGCCCTATCACTTGCAAGCTGGGTGTCCATGATCGCACTCACTAACCTCTGCCTCGATTTCCACCACTGTGGTTGTGAGGACTTATCAGTGTATGCAAAAAAAAAAAAGCAAAATGCAACACAGTGTCAACTAAACCGGAGATCTACTAGTCTGCCTTCATCACAAAAACCACAGGACAGGGTCTACACCATCAGGAGCGTAAGCACAATGAGACTTTGATGGAACCACCTGGGGGTTTTTTGTTTGTCAAGGTCTCACATTTTTATGACTAAGCCAAAGCACTAGCACAGAAAGACACAAAGAAAATCAGTTTCCAGTGAAACAGGTCCAGCTGTTCAGACAGCAGTGCTGTTCAGAACGACATGGTGATGAAGCGACCTTGACACAGCATAAGCAGGCGTGCCGCCTCATGTGCGAGGCTCCTTACAGACCCAGCGTGGTGGTTCTCCAGTGTCTTCTCTTGGGAGTTGTCCCTGATTTTATCATCAGTTTTCACTCGAATTCGTTGGGGAATGGGACAACTCTGTTTCTTGGCCTGGAATCACTTGATTCTGAAAGTCTTATGAGAAGACACAGTGAAGAGCAAACTCAACCACACACAGGATGGCGGGGAGGAGGAGTGAGCCCATCTATCAGGGGAGCTGAAAGTCAACAAATCCAACAGCGTCTCTTCCAGCTGCACGGCATTCTCTACCATGTTCAAAGCAGTCCCCAGGGACCCCGGCCTCCGCGGGCTCCTCTGACAGTGCACATACGGTCCTCTGGTCTCTGACCACGCTTCCTCTGTCCTTTTCTGAAACTCGCCCTCTAAAGACACTTAAAGTCAGGCATTCCTTAAGCTCAGCTCTCATTTTTTTTCTCATCTTGTCCACTCTCGAGGCTTCGATTCGTATCTCTATGGAGATGATTCCATGATCTCTCGGTCACATTCAGCAAGTGTTTCAAATTGAACTTACCCGAAACACTTATCTTACTTAGACAATTAAGCAAAGAGCTTCAATGCTCCTCTTTCACACCATGTTTTTCCTTTTTTCCTGATTCTTATACCTCTCACCACTCCTCAACTCCCTCTTCTGCTCATCTCTTAAAAGGACTCTTTTGTTACCTTCTTGGTATTTCTATCTCACTGCTTCTTAACCTTTCTGGGATAACGGAGCTTTCGAAAATCTAATGAATGTTCTGCGTTGTTTACTAAAAAGATAAAAATACAGAACACATGCATGCCACCTCACCCATGACCACCAACGAGAATCTGTCATCCACTGGAGACTGTCACTGACCCAAATCTTCACCCCCATATTCTCCTTCCCTCTTATTTTCAAGATGCCTTCTGGATACAGCTTATATGGCCTGCTGCATCACAAACTTAACAATTTCAAACCAGAAATCACTGTTTCTCCTTAACAAACCTCTGCTGATGGCATTCCTTCTCTCGTAAGGGCACCGCCATCCTCCCAGGCTCCCACCTAGAAGACTTGACATTAACAACTAAATGCTGCATCACCAAGTCTGCTCTCAGAAACCGCTCTCAAATCCAGCCCCACCTCTCTCGGCCTCTTGCCCTTCAAGACGTCGTAATCCTTTGCTTCATCCCACACCTGCCGTGATCAGAAGTCCACCACTCTTCTGACAAGAGTTCCATTGCTGACTCTGTCTTTGCAAAGGCTCTCATCTCCATCTGCTGTAGTCCTCGCCTGCTATATTACTTTACCTCTAGAAGGTTACGACAGCCTCGTTGATTCCCCACCCATTTTTTTCCCCCGTAATTTCCACCAGGGTTGACCTATCCCCCTCCAAGCTCCAAAACTGACCATGCGCCTGCCTCTTTTTAAAAACACTGATGCATCTTCAATCTGCAAATACACAACCAAACTCAGGTCTGCCTTTGGCGTCTTCTAGTCTGCCACCTACATACTTTGCCAGGATTAGATTCCGTAGCTTAGACTGTCAGTGTCAGCTATTATCTTTCTTTCTTTTTTTTTTAAGTACGGAACACTTCACGAATTTGCGTGTCATCCTTGAGCAGGGGCCATGCTAATCTCTGTATCATTCCAATTTTAGTATCTGTGCTGCCGAGGCGAGCACTCAGCTATTATCTTTCTATCAAAATCACACTCACTCTTTTTTTTGGGGGGGTTTTATTTTTTTTTTAATTTTATTTTGTTTTTAAACTTTACAATATTGTATTAGTTTTGCCAAATATCGAAATGAATCCGCCACAGGTATACTCACTCTTAAAGGCCCAATTCAAACTCCACTCTTCATCTTTGTATCTTCTACATGAGGATTAGAAGAAGGACTCTGCACAGAAAAGGCAAATTCCTAAGGAACTGATTCAGGAAATGAAAGGGAAAAAAAAAACTTTTCCCTGAAAATATTAAATCTTTCTGGAAGCTGTTTTTTTTTTTTTTTTAATATTACTATTCAAATACTAACATTTCAATCAAGAAACCCTCCTTAAACCCAGCATTGTTAACCAACATTAAAGACTAATAATGTACAATGTAGATTAAATTATTAAGTAAATATCAACCTCAAAATAAAAAGGTATAATCTAGACCCAGGATTCTAATTCCAGTAGTATCTGTACTCTGATCTTAAGAAAGGAACATCACAGTAAGAAGACTTAATGCTTCACCTGATAAGAAACAGAAGGTCAAGTAAGTCTACAGCAGCGATAGAAAGCCACCAGACCTAAATCAGCTTCAGATTAGTAAAAATTCTTATCAGATTAAAAAAAACTTTCAACTGAAATGTCATAAAACTATTTTTAGTCGTTATTTTAAAGGGCTGGAAGGTGTCTGAACCTCTCACAGAGGGACATGTTCAGCGGCATACTTCCCAACAAGTGAAACAGCAATGAGATGTACCACAGAAACAATGCTGCGGGCAGTATATTCTGCTATGTTCTAGGACCTTTTTTCTTTTAAGCCTGACCTAATTCAAATTTTCTCTTCACTCCTAAGCCTTGTGAGTTTGTGTTAATTTCAGTTGGACACAGTGAAGCATTTTGCTTCCAAAAAGAATGAACATACTCAAGATTAATTGGAAGACTTTAATTGAAAATCTTTTTTGAAAAAATGTTAACTAATACTTAGCAAAAATTGCCCTCTATGGTATTTATAAAACTATGATCATTCAAATTTGAATACATTTTTGAAATAGAAATGTTTATAACAGTAGAACAAGCTAAAATCCTAAAATTAGACATTACATTAAGGAAAGCAAGGGCTCAGACGGTAAAGAATCCACCTGCAATGCAGGAGACCCAGGTTGGATCCCTGAGCCGGGCAGATCCCCTGGAGAACGGAATGGCAACCCACTCTACTGTTCTTGCCTGGAGAATCCCATGGACAGAGGAGCCTGGCGGGCTACAGCCCATGGGCTCACAGGGAGTCGGACACGACTAAGCAACTCACACACACACAAGGTAAGCAAGGTGTAATGAAAAGAACTGCAGCAATTGAAATAGGATCTCAGTCTAGAATCTCAAGTCTGACTCTGGTTGCACGACTTCAGAGTTGGCTTCACCGGGAAATGCTTTCTCATTTGAAGGGTATCATCGCCTTTCCCTCCCTCCAGACGGCTGTTCAAATAAAATGAGATAGTGGACCTGGCACAGCACCTACCACAAAGCGCTCAACAAATACCAGCTTCCTTCGTTCAACAAAAAAGACACGCTCCCAAGAAGATTTAGGCGTGAGTGTATCTACACTCGCACAAGTCTTCACCAGCACAAAACACGGCAGCTGGTTGGTTCTAAAGAAAAGCCAGACCCCCATTTCACGAACGTTTCTGAGGAAACACTGGATGAGGACAAGAGCCTGCATGTGACTCTGGAGGACGCCATCAGAACAGGGCTGCACACATACACACGAAGACCACTAAAATGCCCAGGAATTGGGGTTCAAACGTCTGCAGCCTTTAAGGCTGGTAGGAGAGCTCACGCCCCGCGAAGAAAAAGCAAGTCAGACTGGGCCCAGCTCCGGATGACTACTCTGCTGAACCAGGAGAGCGACGCGGGCTCATCCTCCTGAGGCGCGCGCAGCGCGGCACTAAAACCCGTTTCGAGCCTGCCAAGAACCCACCACGAACGCCCGCTCGCAAGCCTGCGCAGGACAGCCCCCGGCGTCGCGGAGGGCACCTCACGAAGGCCGCAGGCGACGGGAGGAAAAGACCACGGGCTAAGGTCGGGGC
>NW_011490749.1:11370-13262 GCF_000754665.1 Bison bison bison | reverse complement strand
AGGCGGACCCTGCCATATCCAGCCGTGCGCCCGGACCTGGCCTTTGCGCGTGCGCGGTCCACACGAACTTGAGGCCTCGACGCCCGGATAGAAACCGGAAGAGGGACCGAGACCGAGAAAGACATTTGCATCCTGAGACGGTGAAAACCCAGAGGTGGAGGCCGAGGGGAGAGTCCGGGACGGGCAGGGCCCGCTGGTCGGACAGAGGCTCATTCAACGGGTGTTCCTTACCGTGATGCTGCCGGTCCAGGCTCCCCGGAGTTACCTTCCAGCGGAGAGAGACGTGGATGCACAGCGTCGATGGACAGAAGAAGCGATGAGTCGCAAGGAAGACTGGGCAGCAGACGCCAGTGGTGATGGTGTTATGAAAAAATATGAAGCAGAGTAAGAGGTTCCGGCAACCTGCTGCTGCTGCTGCTAAGTCGCTTCAGTCGTGTCCAACTCTGTGCGACCCCATAGACGGCAGCCCACCAGGCTCCCCCGTCCCTGGGATTCTCCAGGCAAGAACACTGGAGTGGGTTGCCATTTCCTTCTCCAATGCATAAGAGTGAAAAGTGAAAGTGAAGTCGCTCGCAACCTAGACAGCATATTAAAAAGCAGAGACATCACTTTGTCAACAAAGGTCCGTCTAGTCAAAGCTACAGTTTTTCCAGTAGTCTTGTATGGATATGAAAGTTGGACTAAAAAGAGAGCTGAGCGGAGAAGAATTGATGTTTTTGAACTGTGCTGTTGGAGAAGACTCTTGAGAGTCCCTTGGACTGCAGGGAGATCCAACCAGTGTTCATTGGAAGGACTGATGCTGAAGCTGAAACTCCAGTACTTTGGCCACATGATTCGAAGAACTGACTCAATTGAAAAGTCCCTGATGCTGGGAACGATTGAGGGCAGGAGGAGAAGGGGATGATGGAGGATGAGATGGTTGCATGGCCTCACGGACTCAATGGACATGAGTTTGAGTAGATGCCGGGAGTTGGTGATGGACAGGGAGGCCTGGCGTGCTGCAATTCATGGGGTTGCAAAGAGTCGGACACGACTGAGTAACTGAACTGAAAGAGGTTGGGAGTAGGGCGTTGAAACACTGAGAATGACATTAAGATTCAGAGACTTGAGATCGGTAGACATGGAAAGAACCTCAGACGTAGGACATGCTGAAATAAAAATGCAAAGATAGAATCACTGAAAACCAGAGCAGCAAGATCTAGAGAGAAGGAGACAAACACACTGACGCTCAGAAATAGTCACAGACACCACAGGTTGAAAAATAAGAGTCGGCTCTTGAAGCAAGTGAATGCTGAGAATAGCTAAGACGAAGAGAGAAAACCCGTCTCCCCACTGCTTCTGGACCTCCACCCGCGCCCTCTTTGGAGGGGAGTCAGAGTGGGAGACCCTGCATCCTGATTGTCCAGCACTGTGGTCTTGAAAGCCTGGACTTCCAGGCATCAATAAAGATCAATTAGACAATCTCCAAGCAAAAAAAAATAAATGAACCCTCTAGGGAAAAATGTGTGGCACATGAGAAAAGAGAGTACTGGAGCCAAAAATCACTCCTTTGCAATAAATATATTTAGCCCATGAGGCAGAACCCAGTTTCAGAAAGCACCTGATTCTTATTCTCGATTAAAAAGAGGACATTGGTTTTAAGGAACAGGCCGAGATAAATGGAGAGTATCCTGAAATTAAAATCACGATAGCAAAAAGCGGTGGTCAGAGCAGTAAAAAGCAGATGGAATAACGCAGAAGGGCCGATCAGCAACACAGAAGACAACTCTGAGGACAAGTAAGTGATGAAGCTCCTGGAGAAGAAAACGCACAGGAGAACGCCACGGAGAGTCGAGGAATAGGCACCCCGAAGAAGACAGCAAATCCATTAGACGTGATAAATTATACCAAAA
>NW_011490749.1:11027-11270 GCF_000754665.1 Bison bison bison | reverse complement strand
AAAAAGATCTGGGGTGGAGGGGGGGAATTGAGTGAATTCTCTGAGTCCAGAAAAATAAGCAGAAACCAACTTCAAGAAATAATCTGGAGGGGCTTCCCTGGTGGCTCAGTAAAAAAAAAACAATGCCCAGTGCAGAAGACACTCCTTCTGTCCCAGGTCCGGGAAGATCCCACACGCTGTGGAGCAACTGAGCCTATATGCAGCAACCGCTGAAGCCCATAGAGCCTGCTCCGCAACAAGAGA
>NW_011490749.1:5996-10927 GCF_000754665.1 Bison bison bison | reverse complement strand
GAGAAGCCGCTGCAATGAGAAGCCAGCACGTGGCAAGGAAGAGTAACTCCCACTCTCAGCACCTAGAGAAAAACCCACACAGACAGGAAGACCCAGCACAACCACAAATTAATTAATTAATTAAAAAATAAATAATCTAGGAAAAGTACCTAGAAATTTCAGGAATAAGAAAACACAGTATTTGATACATTAAAAAAAAAAAAAAGGAACTATTTGAAAAACTGAAAGCTGGGCCTTCCCTAGCGGTCCAGTGGTTAAGAGTCCACCATCTAATGCAGGGGACACAGGTTTGATCCCTGGCTGGGAAACTAAGATCCTGTATGTTTCAAAGCTCAGCCGAAAAATAAAAAGCTGAAAGCTGGTTTTCTGCCGATGCCTCCTCTGTAATAATAAAATGCCAAAGGAAAATGGGAACAAGTTGGCAGCAGTCTGAGAGGGTGGGTTATCCACGTGACACCCTACGGGTGCTTCCGCTCCACGTTTTCCAAACTGCCGACGGTTACCTGCAGGAGCCCTGCACTCCGATGGCAAGATAGAGCTTGAACCTTGGCTTTTCTGCTTACTACCTGTACGACTTTGGCCTCAGTTTCCCCACTCTTAAAACAGAGATCACAACAGCACTTACCTCCCTATTGTACAGAATAAGACAGCAGATGTAAAGCTCCTGGCTCCTAGTACGTACTCAGTAAACGTTACGATTACTATCGACCCCACCCAGACCTGTTCCTCATCTCAGGCTTCTGGATCCTATCACCACCCAGATCCTCCAGCTGAGGTCTGGGGATGATCCTGACAATTCATTTTACCATACTCCCAACCCCTCCCAGCATCTGACCCATCGCAAACCCCTATACGTTCTATTTTTTCAGTATTTTGGAAGTCACTGCTACTCAAAGTGTGGCCTCCAGACCAGCAGCAGCAGCATCAGGTGGGGGTCTATTGGGAACACAACACCCTGGGCCCCACCCCAGACCTGCCGACTCGGGATCTGCATTTTCACAAGGTCCCTGGTGGTTTCATACGCATCTGAAACTTCTGGAAAGCACTGTTTTCTTTGTAGTTGAGACACAAGTGATGTATCACAGCACCTGCCCTCCGCCCTGCTTTTGCCCGCTCCCCGTGCTCCAGACAGGCCAGACAGCTCTCAGCTCTTTTCTGCCCTGCAACCTTGCCATGTACCTCTCTCTCTGCGGGTAACATGTCGTCTCTTCACTCTTCTAGCATCTGTGGGCGTTTCAAAGTCACTGACTGAACTTCTCTTGCCTGCTTCTCTGGTCGCTAAGCAACCCTGTGATGAGAGTCTGGCTTCCCTTGTGGTCTTCGACAGGGAAAGTGCACTGACCAGGAGACAGCCCTGCTCAGGTCCTTTGGCAATTGCTGTTCCCTCCAAGATGGGGTTTAGATACACATCAGCTTCTGCTGAGTCAGGCTGGCATGAGCCAGGCCCGGCGGGAAGAATCATCTAGCTAGACTGACAACAACAAATTTCCAGAAGCACGGAGCTGAGACCCTGAACATGGCTCTGTAGTGCCAGGAGACCACGAAAGCCGCTATCCAAGCCCAAGTGAAAGTTGCTCAGTCGCGTCCGACTCTTTGTGACCCCATGGACTATACATACAGTCCATGGACTTCTCCAGGCCAGCATACTTGAGTGGATAGCTGTTCCCTTCTTCCGGAGATCTTCCCCACCCAGGGATCAAACCCAGGTCTCCCACATTGCAGGCGGATTCTTTACCAGCTGAGCCACCAAGGAAGCCCGAGACCTAAGACCCTGCTTAGACGGCTAGCTGGCCACCTTGATGTCTTCCTGAGTGTCCCTCTAGAGTGGTGACAGTGTGCAGATCTGTGGAATCTTAGAAGATACGTGGACATCTGTTGTTTTCTGCCTGCCCAACATTGACCCCTTCTCCTTCTGGTAGCAACAATCCAGTTTTCTTACACTTAGAGCATTTGCCCCCCCGCCCCAAGTCAGGAATAAGCCTGTGACCCAGGGCTCCCCAATCAGAGTCACAGATGTTGGTTTAAAAGATGAGCAGGAGACCCGATCCAGGCCAATGCCACTCAGCCCGGACTTCCGCAGAAACAGCTGAGAAAGGGGTGCTTCCCTCCTGCCGAGGTTGGCAGAGCAGGAGCTGTGGGAGTGGGGCCAAACACGCCACAGCGTGAAAACTGCCCTCTAGGGTAAAGCTGAGACGGGGAAGCAGGGCCCAAGGACGGAGACAACTTCCTGACGACACAGCCTGGCGATTCGGCCGAGGCTGGACTTCACAAGTGCGTGAGACAATATGTCTCTTTTAACTGAAGTCAGTTTGAGGTACGGTTTTGTCACTTGAAACCACAAGAGTTTGTGACTAATACACAACCCGGCTGACTCCCTTTTCTGCAAAAATGGCTCAGACTCATACAATAAATCACTGGGACATGAATCAGAAACTCATGAATGACGAAATGAGGGAAAAGAACTGGCAGTGAGCCTTGAAACCAGCTAAAGATGGAGAGATAACTGAATAAAAACACCGCTCAGTAGAGACTGAGGCTGATGAGTTGAAGCAATTGTTGTTGCTATGGTAACAAACAAACTGCAAAAGGGAAAAATTGAGAAAGAGGATTTTTTTTTAAACCGGGGTTCTAACCTCAGATTAATGCAATGAAAACCAGAGAGGAAGAAAGAGGGTAGGAAAAGCAAGGTACTAAGCCTTTGTTTTACAGAAAATGATTTACAGAAAATAATTTCATTTTTTTCCAGTGTAAAAAGTTGTATGCCTACCTCATAAATTCTTTTGCTGTTTTCGTTGTTCAGTCACTGAGCCCTGACTCCTCTGTCCTCTACTATCTCCCAGAGTTTGCTCAAGTTTGTGTTTATGGAGTCAGCGATGCTATCTAACCATCTCATCTTCTGCCACCCCCTTCTCCTTTTGCCTTCAATCTTCCCCAGCATCAGGGTCTTTTTCAATGAGATAGCTCTTCGTGTCACGTTACAAGAGAGAAAGGGAAGAAGGTAATTCATACAACAAAAATCGAGACCTGTAACCAGAAGTGTACTAGACACTTTCCTCACATTGTAATCAGAAAAGAAATGGCAAGGAATCATTAAAAAAAAAGTCAAAATACTAGAAAATTAGATGACGGAAAGTTAAGGTAGGTCTAACAAATAAGGGAAATGTAAATAAATAAGAAACACCTAAATAGCTAAAATCCCTCTATAAAAATATGAAAATCTCAGCTCAGAGGACAAACTCTGAGTATTTACCGTCGTTAGCAAAGACTTGCCAAAAGAGAAGACAGATGTTGTATATTAACGCACGCATTTGGAATCTAGAAAGACCACTAAACCCGTTTGCAGGGCAGCAATGGTGACCCGGAACAGACTGCGGACACAGAGGGAGAAGCGGGGGACGAACAGAGGCGGGAGCCTGGAAACACAGTCGTTGCCACGTGCAAACCAGGCAGCAAGTGGGGATCTGCCGTGTGACACGGAAGCACAGCCCAGGGCTCTGTGACGCCCTGGATGGGTGGGGTGGGGAGGGAGAGGGGGGCGGCTCATGTGGGAGGGACATATGTCTACCTGCGGCTGATTCACGTTGAGGTATAGCAGAAACCAACGCAATATTGTAAAGCGATTATCCCCCAATAAAAGAAAAGACGTGCCAAAAAATACACACAGAATAAAAAGTCATTGCGAAACCAAATTCACCATATTACACAGCAGCGCAAAACAGGAGACAAATAATCTTTGGAAATACAACTAACAGAAACACAGCTACAGTAAAATATATCACGGAGAAATACATAAACCCAGCTAGAGTAAAGTATGTGACACAGACTGTGATACAAAACAAGGATAAAGATAAGGGAAACAGCACCATAATAAGGCATAAAAGTGTATGCTGAGGCCTACACCCACATGAAATATAAAAGATATCTTGCCACAAAAAGGTCTTTTGTTTGTTTGATTGATGACTTTTGGTCCATGAGGCATGTGGGATCCCAGTTCCCAGATCAGGGCCCTCACTGGTAGCCCCCGCAGAAGAAGCCCAGAGTCTCAACCCCTGAACCGCGAGGGAAGTCCTGAAGGGCAAGATTTATGTTATATATACTTTACCACCAAAAACTCAATTGGCTACATTTCTGACAGCTGATTTCTGGAGTCTCCCTAGTCCCATCCATCTATGTGTTTACGCTTGTGGCAGTTTCAGGGTATTAATTCAAAATTTGTGTTTTGGCCGTGCCAATCAGGGGATCAGACTTGCTCCCCCTGCACTGGAAGCTCGGAATGTCAACCCCTAGACCACTGGGGGAGTCCCCCAGACTGGAGTGGGTTGCCATTTCCTTCTCCAATGCATGAAAGTGAAAAGTGAAAGTGAAGTCGCTCAGTCGTGTCTGACTTTCAGCGACCCCGTGGACTGCAGCCCACCAGGCTCCTCCATCCATGGGACTTTCCAGGCAAGAGTACTGGAGTGGGGTGCCATTGCCTTCTCCGGACTGTCTTAATTACTGCAGCTATAAAGGAAGTCTTAAAATCAGATACTGGGACTCCTCTAACTTTATTCACGTTTCTCTAAACTGTTTGAAATACTACATTTATTTTGACTCCCAATATCAATTTTGGTCATGGCTTTTCTTCCAAGGAGCAAGGGTCTTTTAATTTCATGGCTGCAGTCACCATCTGCAGTGATTCTGGAGCTATGACCAACCTAGGCAGCATCTTAAAAAGCAGAGACATTGCTTTGCCAACAAAGGTCCATCTAGCCAAAGCTATATGGTTTTTCCAGTGGTCACGTATGGATGTGAGTTGCACTATAAAGAAAGCTGAGCGCCGAAGAATTGATGCTTTGGATCTGTGGTGTTGGAGAAGACTCTTGGAGTCCCTTGGACTGCAAGGAGATCCAACCAGTCCATTCTAAAGGAGATCAGTCCTGAGTGTTCACTGG
>NW_011490749.1:3890-5896 GCF_000754665.1 Bison bison bison | reverse complement strand
GTGGTGTTGGAGAAGACTCTTGGAGTCCCTTGGACTGCAAGGAGATCCAACCAGTCCATTCTAAAGGAGATCAGTCCTGAGTGTTCACTGGAAGGACTGGTGCTGAAGCTGAAACTCCAATACTTTGGCCACCTGATGCGAAGAACTGACTCATTGGAAAAGAGCCTGATGCTGGGAAAGATTGAAGGCAGGAGGAGAAGGGGACGACAGAGGATGAGATGGTTGGAAGACATCAGCGCCTCAATGAACATGAGTTTGAGTAAGCTCTGGGAATTGGTGATGGACAGGGGGGCCTGCCATGATGCAGTCCATGGGGTCGAAAAGAGTGGGACACGACTGAGCGACTGAACTGGTCAATTTCGGACTGTGGCGCTGGAGAAGACTCTTGAGGGTCCCTCGGACTGCAAGGAGATCAAACCAGTCCATCCTAAAGGAAATCAGTCCTGAATATTCATTGGAGACTGGTGCTGAAGCTTCCATACGATTTCTTTCAATTTTTTTTTTTTTTTAGCCTTGCCATGTAGCCTGACCCCTGAGCAGAAGGGGTTATGATCATTGGCAGAACTTCCGAATAGGAGGGAGTGACCGCCCACACGGTCATTTAGGGCCAGGGACAGGAGTCCAACTCTTTTTCCTTCAGAAGAAGTCACTCAGTGGTCCGTACACATCATCTGCGCATTCTCTCTGGTAACCAAGGAAATGCAAACGAAAAGTACACATGCCGAATGCAGGAGACCTAAGAGATTCGAGTTCCGTCCCTGGGTTGGGAAGGTCCCTTGGAGGAGGGCACGGCAACCCACTCAGCACTCTTGCCTGGAGGATCCCACGGACAGAGGAACCTGCTGGGCTATACGTAGTCCATGGGGGTTGCTAAGAGTCGGACACGACTGCAGTGACTTAGCACACACGCAACCAAGGAAATGCAACAAAACCACAAAGAGATGCTGTTATACACGTTATGCTGTGCTGTGCTCAGCCGTGTCCGACTCTCTGTGACCCCATGGACTGTAGCCCACCAGGTTCCCCTGTCCATGGGATTTCCCAGGCAAGAAGACTGGGGTGGGTGGCCATCGCCTACACCAGGGGTTTATATTTGTTACATTGATGGAATTAGAGTCTGATGGAACCAAGTGCAGGTGAGGATGGGGGACGTGGACACACCCTGTGTGCCAGGGGCCGCAGCATGGCACAGGCCCTTTGCATAGCCCTTGGTGGGGGTGAAGATGCGTCCTGCACACAAGTGGTCGCCCAGCCCGGCCCCAATACAGGGCTCTGCAACTGCCGTGTTTAAACTCCTAATGATTTATCCCAGGGCCCCATGTTTTGTTCTGTATCAGATCCTGCAAATTCTGTGGCCAGTCCCAGCCGGAGGTTCCACTCCAGGGCACCAGGACCCTGACCGAGGATGTTCATAGCAGCTCTGTCTGCAAGAAGCCAGACCCCCCCTGCACGGATGAATCCCAGAAGGAGGCCATGAGTAACAAGGACACGGAGCAGAAGAATGCAGCCAGCAGGGGCCCCGTCAGAATGACAAGCAGGATGAACTGACGGTGTCAGGAGACGCACAGGCAGGCAAGTCCACACAGAAATCCTTTACAGCGCGAGGCAGAGGCTGGGCAAGGTACTCCCAGGCTGGCTAATGGGCCCACAGTTACGATCAATTACGTCTGATCCAGGATTTTGCTTCTCCATGCGTTTATGTCAAACGCTTGATGGAAGAACCGGCCCAGGCTGGAAGAGGGGGCCATGACAGGCGGCTGGCCTCGGCGGGGGACACGCAAGCTGGACTCGAGAGGCAGCTGCCTAGAACCAGCTTCACACGTGAGGCCCTGGCACACAGACCGAACTACACCACGGACCTCGAGAGGGCCAGACCGCGGCCTGTTTCTGTCAGATGTGTCCACGCAGTTCCGACTCTAAATCTGTAACTGGTACATGTAATCTGTTTCATTTCGGCAACTTTCTGTTGCTCGCCTTTCTGGGCAAAAAGGTGACTTTCATTTCCA